>NW_028255236.1:142500-402570 GCF_964263255.1 Lissotriton vulgaris
AGGAGGCAAAAGAGTTATTAAACACTGCACAACACTGAAGATTGCAACTAATTGGTGAGCTGAAAATCTAAGAAACTGACACTCTACAACCCCAGTTACTGTTGGGGCAGAAACAATGCTCAATTTGTTGCACCCCGCATATATTCTGAGTCCACAGGGATCAGAATTTATCAGGTGAGATAAATAGCACCCAATTGCGATTTGTGCATGAAAATGGGGCATAACATGCAGATTTCTGTGCTACCTGCACCAAAATCCTCACATTCCATTATCTATCTGGTTAGAATTACAGGGGTAGGTTGCTAACTGCTGAACCTGTAGAGTTACTGGACTTATTGTAATTAGTTGGGGTATACATGTGAGCTTGCAAGCTCTACATCCCTCTGCATTTTCTCAGAGGCCCTTTGAAAAGAAAGGACAAATCAGAAAAACTCAGGTGCTGAGGTTGGCAGTAATAATAATAACCATACCAAAAATAATAAAATAATGATAATAACAATAGTAATAATCATAATAGAAGGAAGACGTACAAGAAGAAGAAGAAAAAATGTTAACTCTTACTAAAACCCGACTTAGTGGTATGATCGGTAAACCGTCTTGCAGCCTCTCCCAGTCACCTAGTCCTCCACAATTGATGTTGGGCAAACCCAGGAGGCACTGCATCGCCAAGAAATAGCCTGACCTTTGAGAACCTTTTTTGGAATAACACTTTAGTCTCCAATCACTTCAACTGTCATAATCGCCTTTGCTTTCAAATCCCAGCTAGAAACGGTGGTTCAGCCACGACATGGCATTGAGAGAGGCCACTTACAGGGACTAAACTACTTATCTAGCACCCCTCAAACTTCCCTAAACAATAATGTAATGGACTCACAGACAAAAATGTGCAAACTGATTATCACCCCTCCTGCTTCCTGTCTTGATTTCAACTATTCCTCATTTGAAGATATATCTTAAATGTTCCTCCCTGAACATTAACCTTCTCTATTGCCTAATAGTTCTCTCTAACAAACAGAGCATTGATGAATCCATCATCCTCTTAGAACCCTTTCTCCCAGCTTGTTCTTTTCACTGTATGCTGATTTCAACCTGGCCAACAACTGTCATGCCCAAGATCCATCGTTTGTTGCCCTCCTACATGACCTCTCGGGTACTCGGACACTCTTTACCTGATTGCAAGAAACTTCAAGGCCCACTCATGATAATAACTCAATAGCTATTATCACCTGTTGTTATAACTCTTCCACCTCGAATACAAATGTATCTGCACCATCTGCATGAACCCAGATTTTGTATCCGTTACAAAGTATAAGTCCTCCTTTCAATCTATTTCATTCTGCCCCTCTTCCTCCTACCCATAAGCATTTAATGCAGTCAGCAGTGATCTTGTCCCCCATTCTTCATAGTCCTTGAATACTGCCACTCCCTCCACACTCTGCACCTGGCCATGGACCACCCCTCCAATCCACACTATGAAAACTAAAATCCATACCACTTTCCCCATCCTAGATTGATGGGAATCGAGCACCACTGAGATTCTATTCAACTACAAATATTCCCTCTCCTTCCTCCCCTCTGACCGTGAACGTGCTGTATGCAAAAGGGCATAAACATGATTAAAACTGGATAAGGGAGATGGGAGACATTAATTGTTAAATAATATAACCAAAAGACCAAAAGCAGCAGACAAGGTCAAGCACAATGGATCTTAAAGTTCTTTGAAGTTAAGGTGGTGCAATCACTTCCAACACCCGCTGCTGTAGAATGTGCTATTTACCAAAATGCAAAGAAGCAAAATGGAAGGTGCACTCAAACAAAGTCAATAACAAAAGTAATTTATAATTATCTTCTTCTTTATTCAAAGGGTATTCATGAAGCAAAGGCACAGCCAACGCGTTTCGTTCCCATTTGCCTTAAGGAACTTCGTCAGGGCGAGTTAATATTCCTAAGGGGCAGTATTCGTAAGTCAACCGAAAATGAGCCGGAAGTGACAGCGTGCTCACTAGTTCATGGTTCGTAACCTTGAAAGGGAAAATGTAGCCCTAGTGTGGAAGGTCACGAGTAGTTCCAGTTGGTGCGGTAAGCTCAGAATGTTGCAAATACTATTATAAGCCCCAAGTAGGAAACAATCCAAGAAGGACGGATCGTGGCGTCTTAGTTCTCGTTCTAAGACGACAGCCCGAACAAAACGCGTTGGCTGTGCCTTTGCTTCATGAATACCCTTTGAATAAAGAAGAAGATAATTATACATTAAATAATAGTTAAATGTTCAAGGCAAAACATTGTACAACAAAAAGGGAAAAGTAATGTAATGTCTCAGGGCTCGGTTGGTAGGAACCTAGGTGTGATTTCAAGCTGACCACAAACAGCAGGGTTGTCTCACTGGTCAGCTTATGTACTGTTTGCCTGTTCTATGACCATGAGGTGTGCCCTCAAAGAAAGAATAGGCTCGCTGTCCATGCCCTATGTAAGTCACATAAAGTAGTGGTGGCAGCAAACTGAGTTTTGTGAATCATTAGTATGACAAGGCCTTTTTCTCTGCCTCTACACATACTCTCATGTAAGGTTCTGCTGTTGGGTTATGTGAACCCCATATTTTGTGCTGGTATTCCATTTGTGTGTCGAGTGCACATGTATGCAGTGAGTATATAGCATATGGTATGAAGACTCTGTGTAGTGTCAGTCTGAGTGCTGGTTCTTGTGAGGTCTGATTTGATAGCACCTGGTTTAGCCTGGTGCAAGATTGAGCATGAATACCTCTTCCCCAGACAGTGAAAGTGTATTGTCTGTGGTCCTGTCACTGGAAGATGGAGTATCAGACACAGAACGGAAGGAGGGTTGAGAAAAAGAATCCCTTAGAAATTCAATCAGTTTCTTGTTAGCAAAAGGCTGCAGATTACTTCTCCCTCAGTACTGCTATGTGGTGGATGGCATAGGTCGGTCGTAGACTCCAGTTTCTGCTTTCAAGTTGATGAGGTTTCTTGGCCAGGCCTGCCATTTTGTCTGTCACTGATTACTGCTTCAGGAAGGCTGATGACTTTCGGGCAAAAATATAACACTTCATTTTGTCCTTATTTAAGATGCTTCTGCTTGAATCCAGAATACTTTTTACCTGCTTTAACCAATAATCATTCTTTTAATAAAAATGAATTGGCCTAGCGCCAAGAAACCTATCTAGGTGAATGCTGCACTTTATAAATGCCATAGCTGTAGGAATCATCACCTTGCACAAAGGATGTGTCTTAGGAGCTGCAAAAAAATACTTTTGAAAGAGAACCAACTAACATCAGTTCTGAAACTGCAGACAATAGATCCACATCCCTTGACCGAAAAATGTATATAAAAGTATAATGATATCCACTCCACTGTGTTCCAGTTCTAAGGTCTTCTTAACTAAGGGAGAGAATTCTCAGCAGTGTACATGGACTTCTCTGTGACCAGCGCTGGCGTATGCATGACAGCCAGTCTCCTGAGATGAGATCACCAGAAGTTTGCACTTTCTGCTTCAATAGCTGAGGCTCTACCTAAACTTAGAAGCCCATTCACCTGTTGAGAGAGGGAATGAGTGTGCCTCACCCCGCAGGAAGAGGGATCCTTTAGGAGAGAGGCTGAGTGTGTTCCAGTCTGAGGAACAACTACGGACAGTGAACTGCTACAAGGGAGCAAATTCATGAGCAGGAGTGCAAACCCGAGTCCAGCAGCCTCCCTGAGGTATTCTTGCCATGAACTGCACTAAGATTTTGAAGTTTCCAAGCAACATGTAATTGGCATCCTCCTGTGTGCCCGGGAGACTGACGCTTATGACAATGTCAGAGATTCTTTCTTGTCAAAGAAGTAAGAGCCTTATCAGCCAGGAGACTGCAACAGTCATGCACCAACCTACTGACAACCGGCACAGAGGCTGCAAAGGTTATCCAAGGATACTTTATCCAAGAATACGACCATCCACACTTTGAGTATTTTGAGTGAACTGCACCTGTGCCCAGTCAGTGCCTAGCCGATAAACACCACTAGGAAACTGCTTTAGTGGGGCAAGGGTTAACAAAAGGGTTCCTGCCTCACTGAATTTTAGAAACAGGATTTCAAGGCTCTGTCTGTTGTTTGACTGTTGTTTCCTGAGCGCTTGTGCTCCACATTACCTCACTGACAAAGCTTTGACCACTTGTCATTGCTACCCTGGGAGGCATGTGCAAAAAACACCAGTGGTAACTAACTTTTTAGATGACCAGAATTTTTTTTTTTTTTTTTTTAAATATTTTTATTATAAAACAAAAAGGGTTTTTTTGGCACACATAACACAGAATACATAGTACAGAAAACAACAAATGCATATGATAAATCAAATAAATCTGAAATTACTAACGAGAAAAACAACATAATACTAAACATACACTTCAAGTCATAAAGAAAAAAAGGTGGAAAAAAAGACCAATAATCACATTAATAATACATCAAGCTACATTGACATTTAACCTTTCCTTCCATCTATGTACCGGTTCCCAGATTTTCCTTCCCCACCTTTTCATCCTTTTACCTTTTTTCCTGAATATACCTTTTTCAAGGTTAAAAGTCCCTAATAGTAAAGCAATCCACTGCTGTAATCCCGGGGGAAGGGGGTCCAGCCAGACTCTAGCGATCAGCAACCTGAAAACTGCCATCGCTACAAATATAAATTCACTGTGTTCGCCTTCACAGTCCCGAACTCCCAACATAATTACTGTCGGCGTTAAATTCACATTTAGGGCAAGTGTATGGGCCAAAAAAACCTCAATGCCCTTTAATAGGGGCCTTAATTTAGGACAAGTCGCAAAAATATGTATACTATCTGCGGCAGTAGCATTACAACGCCAGCAATTAATCCCTGTAGTTGCGCCCCACTGTGCTATGCGATCTGGAGTATGGTAAAGTTGATACAGCGTTTTGTAGTGCTGCGATTGTAATGGGGCAGAATAGAATACTGAGCTTCCTAACTCCAAAGACTTCAAGAAAGACTCGCTCGAAGTCCCTAATTTCCCCTCCCATTTATTACCGAATCTGTCAGTATCGTCCTTCTTCGTATCAGCCAACTGGGCATAGAAATACCTAATGGAGCTGACCCCACTTTGCGCTATTGCTTCCATGATGTTATTTGTATTAAATCCACCTGCCCCACCTTTTTTCTTAGAGAGGAAACTCCTAGGAGTTTCCTCTCTAAGAAAAAAGGTGGGGCAGGTGGATTTAATAGATGACCAGAATTATAAATAGAAATAGATGAATCCCTCTATTTCCCAAAGGCTCCATATATGGACCCTCCCTTCCCCAAAAAGTGTGTCAGGGGCACGCTGGAAGTTGGAAATACTGAATACTGTGAATATCAGGACGCAGGGGAATCAAAAAGGGGGTGTAACTTCAATGCAGTAGTAAAGCTTTGGAACAAAAAGAAGAGTAAGAAACCTACTGGTATCTGATAGGTGGAAACAGAATATCTGAACATTTCTTTAATGGGACCCTACATTTTACGCTGTGATATGACGACAATAGTAATTCCTGTGACAGATTCTACTCAAACACACTACTGCAAGATAGGATTTAGAAATCGTTCCACAAAACAGATGAGTTTCCATTACCTCCCAATACGCCCCATTTCATGAGCAGTTTAGAGTATGAAACTGCTCAACCAATCAGATGTATTCGGATGATATATCATTCTGATTGTGTGGTTGAATTTCAAACTGATATACAGTCGGACAGAAAAGCGTTGTTCATAAATGTAACTGGTTCCTCTCAGTACTGAGGTACATTGCAAGAATTGTTTTTTAAATCCATTTATTGAAAACAATAATTTCCTACAAAACACTTGCTGACATTTGTGAAGTGATTGGACCACTGACTAAAAGTAAAAGCAGACCAAAGAGGGAATGCACTTCCACTGAATGAATAACTCACATGTGTCCAAAAAACACCCAAAATAATGTGCTGATATATATGCTAAAGTACCCTCAGTTATTGAGCTGTCAGGGTATTGCAACTCACTGAGGGGTTCAGTGACCATATACCAAGCCATGAGAGCACAAGCCATTATAAGCTTAAGATAGTGCAGTGAAAATATATTGTGCAGAACACACATGACAGCCTTGGCAGAAATCGACTGTTGCTCTTTAGTCAGATTTCTTTTTGTGAAGTTGTCAGACTGGAGAAGTAGCCATGGGGGTATTCTCAGGAGAGTGAGCTCCTCACACTAGCTTCAGATGTGCATCTCTTAGCTAAAGAAGACATAAATGCTACATAGACCATGTCCTGAGTCAACCGTTGGTGTCTATGTAATGAGGACTCTGATTGCTTGTGCAGCAATAAGGAAGGTAGGTGGATCTTGCTTTAAATATTTACTAATAATGTGATAAACATTTCCTCTGAGGTCTTATCCGACATAACAACATTTACCTGGGCAAAAGCTTTCTGCAGAGGATTCCTCTTTGATGGGCTTGGGCAACCCTGCATGTTCTTTCCGTCCTTCAGATAGTCCCTGTATTTAGTGAAATGTGTAGAACAAACATGCAGATCATGTGCATTATTATTAGATAGGAATGTCATCAAATCCACACATAACTCTTCCCTGTTTACTTGTTTGGTTGTGTAATTGGTCAACATTATAACCCACAGCGTTGAGGTCCTTGTGTTTCCTTTAGTGCGTGGTAATGCTATCACTTGGAAGACATTGCAAAATTTCAGGACTGGGAGACCAAGCAAGGCTTCTAGAGTGGGAGAATTTACAAGGTATTCAGAGCGCTAGAATTCACAAGGCTTCCAGGGGGAGAGAACCAGTAAATATTTTAAATTAGGAGAATTTGAAAGGTTTTAGATTGGGAGATGTTATAAAGTTTAAGATTGAAAGAATGTGCAAGGCTTTCTGACTAAGAGAGTCTATGAGGTTTTCTGAATGGCAGCTCTTGTGAGGCTTCCAGAATGGTAGAAATTTGCAGGTTTTTGGATTGGGAGAATTTGCTAAACTTTCAGAAAGGGAGAACTTGTGAGGCTTTTAGATTGGCAGAACTTGTAATGCTTCCAGATTGTGAAATTTTAAAAGGATTCAGATTGTGAGAACTTAAAAGGATTCAGATTGGGAGAACTTGCAAGACTTTCAAATTGAGAGAACTCGCAAGGCTTTCACATTGGGAGTGTTTGCAAGGTTTTCCAACTGGCACAGCAAATTTTGCTCCTAAATTGAAAGGATATCATTAGATCCATCAATTGAGCCATTGTTTGATTAGTAGGAAGTTGAACAGTTTCATCGTGTGCAGTGACCATTTATTTAAAGTTTGAACTGATCCTGTGATGTAATCTTTTGTGCCAACCTACTTGGGGCTTCCTTGATTCATTTTTTAAGTGGCAATGGCTCAGGTGTGTCACTGGCTGCCACATTGGAAAAAAGGTGTAGAGAAACAGGTTAATAATTGTAGGGACTTCAAGGCTATGTGCAGTGATTTCCCTCAGCTATGTTCCCTCCATCAAATGCAGACCATGAGAAACTTCCATCTGATATGAAAAAGGAATGTTTATCTTTAATTGGAGGAAGTGTGACACAGGAAGAAGGGTGAGACCACTAGCATTATGGGTACAAGATTGCTAATTCTCCAAACCAGAGGGTAGACTGTTCTCAAAGGGTCAAGACAAGTAATATGAACTGGGAAAATTATGATTAAGGCTCCAAGGTTTCCGTTTTTACTGAGTTCTACCGATAAATATAGACACACCCTTCTATATTTCTGTCTATTTCAATTTTAAATGCAAATTGTCTCAAATGACTGTATTGTACTGTAAATGGCTAAACCCCACTGGCTATTCAAGTACGTGTAAACATTTGTTGATTAAATAAATGTGTACATATACCCATTGCAGACTCATTTTTTACACTAAGCACAAAATAAATATGGATAAATACAAAATTGAAATGTGAAAAACAAAATTACCATATAATCAGGAGCAAATTTTATTACTTAGCAGGACTTGCATTCATGAATACAAGCCACTCCAACTACCCCAAGCATCTTCTAACATTAAACTACTCATAACGAACATGAAGGCACAAACGAGAAATAACAACTTCCATCATTATGACATCTTCCCTCTTCATCATGCTCATAATATGAAGATGTGCATGCCAGACTAATTTGCTTGTGCTAAGCAAAAAGATCTTGTTTTGTTTCCCACACAGCGAGTTTGATGAGATTGTCATTCACCTGTTGTAGCTAAGTATCAAATCCAAGAACATTCATTGGTTTAGGGTTTTTTAAGGACTATGAGTTTTTTGGAGGACCAGAGATGCTAGCTCTTACGATTCAGCTATCACACCCATACCTACCTACCCACAGTATTTGCTCATGTCTTTGCACACAGTCCACACAAATATGACTTCCCCACCGTACCTCTTTCTTGCTGATTTAAGTGGCGGCATATGATTGTATTTGTGTTAGATTCTTAGGGGCCTATTTTATGAGGTTTTGACATAGGGCAGGGCCGCAAGAAATCTTGCAAAGCTGCCCTATATCAAAACAAAAGAGCAAGAATGCACTGTATCTATGAGATACGGTGCATTCCTGTCCTTTTCCCCAGTGCTGGCTCACAATGGGCTGCCATGAGCCAACACAGGCATCCTTGGGTGCCTGCGTTTTAGGGGTGATGGTTTTAGAGCAGGAAGGACACCTTCCTGCACAAAATCAATCAGTTTAGGTAATGTCTTCTTTTTGTGTGTGCTGCAGAACGCAACACACATAGAAAAAGGAAAAATCGAGGAGAAATGAAAAATGTCTCTTTGTTGGGCCTCCCTAACGCCACACCAGGGGTTGCAATAGATTTTGACTCATTCCCAGGTTTTACGATTTCTCCAACAGTGTTGCGTGGGACCATACACAGCAACACCCATGGAATGCCTCTTTCATGCAGTGTTCTGGCGGTGTAAAAGTGCTCATAAATGAGGCCCTTAGTTTGTGTTATTTATTGATGGGACAGCATCAACATAATAACACAAAGTATTCTCATAGGGGCCAGACATACTAAACATTTTTCAGCTCGCAAATGTCACAATTCTCAGAATTAGGACTTTTGTGACTTGAACAAAGCATATTAAATGTACAAAGCCCTATTTGCGATTCAGTAAGCTATTACCAAATCGCAAATTGGGTTTGCGAGTCGCTATTAGAAAGGGGCCTGTCAAGAGCGTCCCTTTCTAATAATGAGACACAGGGGCATTTATGCAATTAGAGACTTGCACAATCAAATGGTTGTACATCTGGCCACTAGAGTCCTACCTAGAGGTTTCAGTCATCCTCAAGACTATGACAGCCAAGTGTCCTTTCTTTTTATTTGCATGAGGTATTTCTATTTCATTTTAGTGTTTGTCAAATATTATCATACTGGCCCAGTCTTTCATGGTTTTGACCAGGGCTTGTAAGTTTATGTAAGCTTAGCTTGCATTTTGTTGACTAAGCAATCTATTTCTACCTGGATGTGGATGACAGACCTGTGCGATATCTGTGTTTTCAGAATATTTTGTTGAACCAAGCCCTTGAACCTCAGCCTCTGCTAACACTTTCACAATTGGCCGGAACATAAGCTAATGTTTAGCTGTACATTTAGAACTCTTTGAACAGGCGCACCTTATTCCATCCGTCTCCCCGCTTCAATAACAGCTGAATGGGCAGAGGCCCAGATGTTTTATGAGGGCATTCCATTATGGACAGTGATTTCTAAGGTCTAGTTAGTGCTATACGCATGCAAGGCTGTAGTGAGCTTGTGTTTATACAAATATATGTTTACAGAGTCTTATCTCCCTTCAGTCCTCATCCCACGAATTCTTGGTAATATGCCTATCACAAAAAAGCTTATATTGCAGAAAGAAGGCAATAAAATAAGGCCAACCATAGTCCAACTCTTCTATCACAGAAAGGTATCTAGGGACAGACGTACTAAGCATTTTGACAGGTGCTAGCACTGTGATTCAGAGTTTTCTACTGAAAATAATTTTTCTTTTGAATGAGTTCCATTTTAGAAGTCAATAAACCTTTATTGACTTCTAAAATGCAATTGCGACCACATGCCAACTTGGTGTTTGAAAGTAGAGTGTGGAAGGTGTCATTTCCAACAGATGAATTGGCATGATATGTATTATTGTTTTGCAAGGGAAATTCTGTCTCAGAACATTGAAAATGTTCAACTCCGAGTTGGCTCGGTAATGCAAAAGGGATACCCTCCTCTTTGGTAATAACAAAAAATATGTTTATTGGGATGGTAAGCAGTAGTCTAGGGGACAACTATAAACTCTCAAACAAACTTTTTATTTAACCGCTTAACCGCAGCGGCAATTCCGACAAGGTGCGGGGATTTAGCGGAGTGGGGGGGCTGCGTCGGCCAACAGACGTGCACAGCACTTTGGGGGATGGCCGACGAAGACAGTGAAGGGGCTAAACGCAGCCCCATCTCCTTTCAGGACAATGAGTTGCAATAAAAAAAATACTTTCTACTTTCCTTTTGATGGGCTAAGATTATCATGAGTTGCAATTTGTGAGCTACCGCATTGATATTCATGAGGCATTGGTGTATTACGACCCACGCTAATTGTGAATTTTATGAACCAACCTATTAGTTCATTTGAAACCTTCACTTCAGCTCGAGGCCATAAAAAACACAAGTAAACAATAATAAAACAATAATATTCAGAATTCTATATACATATATTAAATACATATATTAAAAGCAAATACACCTAAAAACAGTACCAAAACTGTCATGTGTACAGAGAAAAAGGGATCAAAATAACAAATTAAGAATGTACATTTTGTAGCATTTATGCACATTAACACAATAACACCAGGTATGTTACTACATTTATCCCTGGCTTCCACATTGTCAACCGATAGTGGGAGAGTGCAAAAACCAGTGGTTTACTAAGGTTGGTTTTTAATATCCTTAGGAAAAACTTATGCTCTCTAATCTCCAAATTCTGACAAAGTTGCAAAATCCAGCACTGCCTACTAGTTGAGTAGGCTGGGCAAAAAAACAATACATATCTCCTTAAAAGCTCTAGACACTGGGCACAGCTGTTCATCCTCCACAGGCGATTAGGCTCATGTGGCAGTAAAAGTACAATGAGGAAAGGTCCCATTGCAAAATAACAAGAACAAGCGCCTCGCTTGAGGGGTTCAATCTCATCCAGAAAATCTTCTCTAATGAATGAGCCTCTGACCAAAAGAAAGTTTAAAAAAAACAGGGGGGGCCAGAGAAGTCAACAACAGTGGTCCCTAGAACAAGGATTAATTTCTTAAATGAAAATAGACTCAATAGCAACTATATTTTGGGGACATGTCCAGCCGGACAGAGCTCTAATTTTTACTTGATCAATAATATTAGACAGTTTTAACAAAACAATACATAAAGTGGGACACAAGCCTGTGTCCTAGTTAGCAATATACAAACAGGGAGGGAGGGTAACAACAGGGGGTTCAGGCACAGCTGACAGTTTGTTACACAAGGAAATGCACAATGACACAACAAAGCAACAAATCGCGGGTTAAACCTTTACACTTTCAATGAACCATTGTTTTGACATGTATAAGGTCCTTTTTAGGTGTCGACTGTGTTTTGATCCATCCATGAGGATATCTGGATCATCATCAGGACATGGGATACATGCCTATAATTGTATTAGCCTGTTTATTCTGAGGAGGGATAACATACAATTAGGGAAGTCACATAAAAAGTTAAAGGGTAAAGAAACGCTTATTTGAGCGGACTCAGAGAACATACAGTTGATGAGGTTGCATAAAAGGTTAAGAGTTAAAGGAAACGCTTATTTGAACGGACTTAGAGGGCTACATGCTTAGGTGCATTTACAACAGCGTGTTGAACTACGGAGTATTTTACAATTGGCAGTGAGTAGGAGGGGGCAATTAGATACTGGTGCAAGAATAGAGAGAACTTGCATCAAGAATAATCATGAGGCAACATAATCAGGTTGCATGGCATAGGTCAGGCGGTTAGGGTACGTTTGAGGGGGTGAAGTGTTCATGCAGCAACGGTCGCAAGGATTAAAGGAGTACGGCTACTGGTGCAATAGAGTATGCTGTGATGTATTTTGTGAAGGATTAAGCGAAAGTTGGCTCGTTGGAGAAAACCATTATCGGTGGCAAAAGGGATACGTTCTAGTTTGCAGTGGGCCTGCAGGTATTAGTCATAGTCGGTGATGAGAAGCCCGAAGAATTTTAAGTAGGGCCAATGATACATTACGATAAAAACATTCAGATAGCACAATATTATGTTCACGCTATGATTTAATTAAAACAGCTAAATAGACTATGAATTGCACCCATAGCGGGTTAAAATCACAATGCAAACATTACATCCTTAATTGGTTCATACAACAATGCGACGATTGCGGCGCAGTGAGAGGGTGCCAGGGGAGACCAACATGAGAAATATTCTTGGTCATAAAGGTCAATTGGTGACATAAGGTGTAATTTCTTTTTAATTAACTGCGCAGTGTCAAGATGATACCAATAAGAGAAAGATTGGTCCAGGTCACCGATGAAAATTGATGACATAAGGTGTAAGTTACTTTTAAAACAACGGTGCAGTGTCAGATTGTGTGGAGGCAGAGAAGAAAAGGTCTTACCCAAAGATTAAGGGGTTATAGGTATGCTTATGGGCAGAAATTAAGGGGCTGTCCAGCCTAGGGAAGGTGTTCTAGGTAGATAAGAAAGGAGTGTTAGGTGAAAGAATACCGGTGAATTTCCTAGTATGTCAGTTAAGCATTGGGGTGCTCACAAGAGTAGTATACAGGGCCGATTTCCAGGGCGCAATGGCGATGGTTTAATCAACGGTGTTCGAGCTGTGGGCTTGGATAGGGCAGGTGTGGAGGGAGCCGAGAAGGGGGTAAGAGGTAAAGACAATTTGTTGTTGGTTAGACCGTCACAAAGCGGGAGGCTCCGAGGCTGGAGCGGAGTAACCCCATAAGAAATTAATCCTTGTTCTAGGGACCACTGTTGGTTAAAATTTTGACCTAAAGAAAGGCATCAGTCAAAGAGCATTGCCCCGCTTTGGAGTATATTAAGGACTCATGGTTCTGCCAATATGCTAATTTAATCTTACTCTTGGGAATTTACCTAGTCTCTCTCGGGGCGCTCCACAATGATATTAACCCAATCTCTCCCATGGTGGCTTTAATGTACTTAATCCAGTGTATGTTACTAGAGCCCACCAGCCTGAGAATTTCTTCTAAACCATCTTGACATGATCAGAATCTACGGTGGCCTAGATCCTTCTCCAAAAGAGGATGGAACGAAGATCTGTCTTATCTGAAATAGGTCTCAACCCAAGATCAAGCCTGAGAGGCAGCAAGAAAATGTCCAGATGATGTCCAGATGACCCCACAGTTCCACACCACACGTGGCCGTTCCCAGGGCTTGGTGGTAGTAAACCTGTAGTGCCGGCTGTGCCAATCCGAAAACAGAATTTGGGCCAGCTTTGTAATACTTCTGTCTACTTGCTCTAATCTTAGTCTGCGCCGCATAATATGTTTCAGCCATACCTCCTGCTCTGTTAATGTAATACCCAGACAAGTAAATGTCTGCACTCTCTCAAGGGATTTTTTGGCCAGTGTTGGATTTGCCCTGATGTACGGTACTGGTTTATTACCATAATTTGGTTTTTAGCCACATTTATTTTGAGGTACCATGTTTTGCAAACATTTTCAAAGTGGTCCAGTAATTTTTAAAGGCCCATGTGTGACTTAGAAAGGAGCAGATTGTCATCGGCAAACATGAGAGAAGGGATCATCATCCTTGCCAGTTTAAGGAGCATTATTATCATCCTGTTCTAAATGCTGTATGCGGCCATTGATGTATAGTGAGAATAGCTTGGGTGCAAGTACGCAACCCTGCCTAAGCCCTCTACTGACAGAATATGGGTCTGTTAGCTCATTCACCTCCCCACACCTGATCTGTGCATAGTTATTATTATACAGCCTGACTATAATATCTTGCAGAGAGTTAAGACTAACCCTGGGCGGAGTTCGCGGAGTGGGGCTTCGCGGAGCTACGCGAAGTGGGTGAGAAACTACGCCCACCTCCGCACTCCGCGTAGCCCCACTCCGCAAAACCACTGGCCGGCAGCCCCGCAACCCGCCTCCCTCCCGCCCTCCCTAAATACTTTAAAATAAAGGAACGCAATAATTTTAAAAGCACTTACCTTGCCGCCGCTGGCCGCCGCGTTCCCCGGGGCTCGTTCTCTTCCGTCTTCCGTATTTTGCAGTAATGCGCATGCGCGGGCGGCCGCGCATGCGCATTTTCTCGTGAAAATGCGCATGCGCGGCCGTCCGCGCATGCGCATTACTGCAAAATACGGAAGACGGAAGAGAACGAGCCCCGGGGAACGCGGCGGCCAGCGGCGGCAAGGTAAGTGCTTTTAAAATTATTGCGTTCCTTTATTTTAAAGTATTTAGGGAGGGCGGGAGGGAGGCGGGTGGCGGCCAGCTACGCTCCGTCTGCGGAGCGTGCGTAGTGCCGCCTGGCTCCGCCAGCTCCGCAAAATGCGGAGTAGGCGGAACTACGCACACTCCGCAGACGGAGCGTAGCTGGCCGCCCACGGTTAGTTAAGACACCCCCAACTCTTGCAGCACCTGCCATAAAGTTGTACTAGGGACTAAATCAAAGGCGGAACGGAGGTCCACAAATTTGCTGTACAGTCAACCTTCCCCCGAGAGACAACTTTCCAGATGAGCATCCGGAGTCGGAACACCTGGCCAATCCTGCAGTCTGCCAAGTAAAATACTGAGAAATAGCTGTTGAGAGCCATTGAGGAGACTAATAGGTCTGTAGTTCATAGGAAGTTCACAAGGGCCCTTTTAGTAAATAGGGGACAATTTCTACCCCATCCCACGTCGGGAACTAAGGTGGCCCTTTCAAAAAAGCTTTAAACAGCAGTGAAATGTAGGTTTTTATCCAATCCTGGTGCTTTATTAGAAACAATGTCCTTGATGGCTGCACAAGATTCCGCCACAGATATACAGACCTAAAAACAGGAATGGGTTTGCATTTATACAACACTTGGTACCCTCGATGAGGCATGAAAGCACTTCGACGAGCATCACGCTACTCCGGATCCGAAAAAGGATTAGTGGTGAATTACTAGTGGGAAAATTATCTAAATTTGAGCCGATGAATTAGTATAGGAAAATATGAAATTAATTCGAGCACTGCACATGAGTCTGTTAGCTGCATTGAGAAGGATGGTGGAGGGACAGAAGAGGGAAGGGTCTAGAATGTGTTTATTTGGAGATAATAGCAGCAGGAGGAGGTTTTGGATGAGTAGGGGGAGAGTCAGAGGGAAGGGTTTAAAAAGGCTTGTTTGGGACACACAGCTACTTGGAAAACTCACTGAGAAATACGAAAGGTTTCCGACAATGAGACCTAATAGGTATCTCAAAAGTGGGAGATATCTGGAAAAAGGGGCAGGCATTCCATTCGACCAGCTACAAGAAACACATGGATTAGTGCAGACAGAACGGTATAGATACCTACACATAAAGCACGCACTACAGAAGATCATGCCTCGTGACACACAGCTGCCGGAAGCCTCGCCACTTGAGGATAGGCTTCTCACAGACTACTTACACAAAAAAGCTATTTCCCTAGTGTACTGGAAGATAGTAAATAACCAACAAGATCCCACAATCACTCTTAAAGAACGGTGGGAGGAGGATTTGGGGCCCCTGGAGGAGGCACACTGGCAAGAAGCATTAGCATCTCCAAGGGAGGTATCAATCCCTTCAAGGCTGCGGTTACTACAATCAAAAATCCTACAAAGAACATATTATATAAATACACTCCAACATAAATTGGCAAATGCCAGCACACCACTATGCCTACGGCAATGCGGCCTCCCAGGGAAGTTTATACACACCATATAAGGGATGCCCCATCATTCAGTCCTACTGGGAAGCAATAATGTGCACAATCTCGCAGGTCACCGAGATAGAGACCCTCCAGGAACCAAAATGCAGCCTTATTATTATTTGGGAACCTACAGAGCTCAATCATTCGAACCAGGACTGGGTAACTCTCTGCCTGACAAAATCAAAACCCAATATAGCTCTAAACTGGGGGTCCGGGCAGTCCTCAACCCTGCGGAAATGATGCCAAGATATGGATACAACAATTTTAATTGAGAAAGAACTATACGTCCATAGGGGTTGCCCCAAAAAGTGGACACACATCTGGGGGAAATGGAACGTACATCGTGGAAATATATGTGAGCCCCCCGAGAGGACGCTGGATCTGATACTAGCGACTAAATAGAGTCTAAAATGGACAGATGGTAGGCTGTGTAACAAACCAATTGGGTATTGTGCTCTATTGATACTCTGATAACAAACATAATGACATTTGTAGAAGAATTGTGAGTGTGTGCAAATGTGTTGGCAGTATTAATTGTGTGATTTGATTACCAACATAACCATCTACAATTTTCTTATACGTTGCAAAATAAAATAAAAATAATTATAAAAAAAAGAAAGGCTTGTTTGGGAGAAATGAATAATAAAAGAGGTTTGAGATGACACAAGGGAGGGGTAGAAGAGGGAAGAGTCTAGAAAGGGTTACTTTAGGGATCATAGTAAGGGTAGAGTAGGGAAGAGTATGGAAAGGGTTATTTTGGGGATCATAGTAGTCAGAGTGCGGAGGCACAGTTTCAGCTAAGGCATCCAAGTCAGGGTTTGAAAGAGGTTACAAGATTTATATATAATGCTTAGCTATTGATCATCCCCCTTTTAGTCAAGGCCCATAAAACCATACAGCCCGACAGATCCCTCCCTAGCTTTTCGTTCATGACATCAGTGTTTTTTATAATGTGAATTTCTCCCCGCACAATGCTTTGGTCATGCTTTTTCAATGCATTCCATCAATACCTGAGCTGTGTTTCAGGTTGTCACCCATCGCAAATAAGCAAAGCTGCCCCACTGGCAAAAGATCCATGCCACTGCAGACAAACGAGAAATGACAAACGCCACCAACTGTGCTTACAGGTGCCAGCTTCTAAGGTAATGAAGCACTCCAAAATCAAATAAAAAAAGATTTGTCCACAGATAGGAGCCTACACGTGTTTTCCCTGCAACCCGTTTCCCTTGAAATAAAGGACTCTTGTGAGGAGGTATATAGCAATGAGGGTTGCAGTGATATGCCCAGGAAACTGTGGGCACCAACCTACTCATTCAGTTCATGTCAGTTCATGTCATGTGAGTCGGTGGAAGTGTGTGTGTGTGAGTGTGTGGTGACACGCTCACACACACACACTTCCACCGACTCACTCAAAGTGGCACAGTCCTGTGCTTTTCTATCTTTCATTAACACCTCTACTCCCAACCTTGCCCCCCTTCTGCTGGCATCCTTGATCTGACAGCGATGCTTTTGAGCAGCAAGGCTTCTGCCCCTGGGGTGAGTACGGGAAACCCTGCTCTGTTCTATGCAATGACAAAAGCAATCATCCTCTGCAGCTACAACGAACCCTGTGATGATGGAGTGGGTGCTTTTAAGGGATGTATGACAGTACATCACCAACCGTTACAACACGCGCTCTTAGCACGCAGCCTCCACATCGCAACGCAATGACTCTTACTTCGCACTTTTTTTTCACCGCATGGCATTTCAACGCCAATGTTGTTTAGCCTATAGCAAATTCCATTAGGACTCATACCGAAAGATCGCACGCCATTACAACGTGTAATGGTTTCTCGTTTTTGCTCGTAAACTCCCCGTAATGAGTTTGAAAGTGAACTAAACTCAGATAAGGGAAAAAAGGGCAAAATACTTCAAGCAACCGGTGTGATTAATTTGGAATCACTGAAGCCCCCACATTTATCTAAGGCGGTTTGACAGGATGACTGAAAAAAACAATAGCAGATTTTATTTCAGTGCAGCTATCAGAACTGCTAAACTTTGTGACCTCTGTATAATAGTTTACCGGTCCCAAGGGATAAATGTTTATTTGTATAACTTTAGGACCACAAGAAGCCGACAAGCGGTATCAAAATAACAGTAGAAAAGCTGCAATTTAGTTGTCTCTTATACGGAACGTTTAGCAAAGCACAGATTTGTTCAGCAACCACACGGCATTCTTATTATTGAATTGAAATTTTTAAACGGCTTAACCAATCCCTTTATCACACACAAGTGAATAATTAGTCAAAAAAATGTAACCGCATTTCATGAATAGAAATCATTTGATAATTATGCAAATTGTAATTGCTCCTGAAATTTAACATCTGGTTTATTTGCTAATTGACATTAGAATAACTATACAGGTTCTCTTTCTCCTTCGCCTGCAGACGGTGATTGCTGGGACTGTATCCTGTGCCTCCTGAGACCAATGCTACTGTTCGCCGGACCCGCTCCGTGGGTCCCGCTTCACTTGGACCTTTGAGGGGGTTCGTGGCAGCATACAGGGCTGCGAGCGTGATGGCAGGGACTCCAACTACCAGGAGTCCCTGCGAGGCCAATCGTTGTCACCTGGCCCGCTCTCCCTGTAGCCACGCCCGCATTGCACCGGTGGTAAAAGCAGCCTCTTGATCCCGCATCGGTGGGGTCTCTTTCTCCTTCGCCTGCAGACGGTGATTGCTGGGATTGTCTCCTGTGCCTCCTGAGACCAACGCTACTGTTCGCCAGACCCGTTCCGCTGGTCCCGCTTCACTGGGACCTTTGAGGGGGTTTGTGGCAGCATACAGGGCTGTGAGCATGACGGCAGGGACTCCAACTACCAGGAGTCCCTGCGAGGCCAATCGTTGTCACCTGGCCCGCTCTCCCTGTAGCCACGCCCGCATTGCACCGGTGGTAAAAGCAGCCTCTTGATCCCGCATCGGTGGGTTCTCTTTCTCCTTCGCCTGCAGACAGTGATTGCTGGGATTGTCTCTTGTGCCTCCTGAGACCAACGGTACTGTTCGCCGGACCCGCTCTGTGGGTCCCGCTTCACTTGGACCTTTGAGGGGGTTCGTGGCAGCATACAGGGCTGCGAGCGTGACGGCAGGGACTCCAACTACCAGGAGTCCCTGCGAGGCCAATCGTTGTCACCTGGCCCGCTCTCCCTGTAGCCATGCCCGCATTGCACCGGTGGTAAAAGCAGCCTCTTGATCCCGCATCGGTGGGTTCTCTTTCTCCTTCGCCTGCAGACGGTGATTGCTGGGATTGTCTCCTGTGCCTCGTGAGACCAACGCTACAGTTCACCGGACCCGCTCCGCGGGTCCTGCTTCACTTGTACCTTTGAGGGGGTTCGTGGCAGCATACAGGGCTGCGAGCGTGACGGCAGGGACTCCAACTACCAGGAGTCCCTGTGAGGCCAGTCGCTGTCACCTGGCCCGCACTCCCTGTAGCCACGCCCGCATTGCACCGGTGGTAAAAGCAGCCTCTTGATCCCACATCGGTGGGTTCTCTTTCTCCTTCGCCTGCAGATGGTGATTGCTGGGATTGTCTCCTGTGCCTCCTTAGACCAACGCTACTGTTCGCCCTACCCGCTCCGCGGGTCCCGCTTCACTTGGACCTTTGCGGGGGTTTGTGGCAGGATACAGGGCTGCGAGCGTGACGGCAGGGACTCCAACTACCAGGAGTCCCTGCGAGGCCAATCGTTGTCACCTGGCCTGCTCTCCCTGTAGCCACGCCCGCATTGCACCGGTGGTAAAAGCAGCCTCTTGATCCCGCATCGGTGGGTTCTCTTTCTCCTTCACCTGCAGACGGTGATTGCTGGCATTGTCTCCTGTGCCTCCTGAGACCAACGCTACTGTTCGCCGGACCCGCTCCGCAGGTCCCGCTTTACTTGGACCTTTGAGGGGGTGCGTGGCAGCATACAGGGCTGCGAGCATGACGGCAGGGACCCCAACTACCAGGAGTCCCTGCGGGGCCAATCGTTGTCACCTGGCCCGCTCTCCCTGTAGCCACGCCCACATTGCTGACGTATAAATCCAGCCTTATAACCGTGTACGCGGAACGCGCACGGGATGGCGCCGGGCGAAGGCCGGGCCAAGGGCGGCCCCGTTTGTGCCCGTTCGTGACCAGCAGGGACCGGACCGGGCCACCCCCCTTACTTTTGTTGTAATTTTCCTGCACGCATTATTGATCCACATGGCTGCTCGGGAAACACGGAGTAAGTCCTCGCTTGCTGGAGGTTCTATAATTGGAGGTATGGGCAAATTTCTTATCAGGACAAATACTATTATTGACACTGAAATTAACCTCCTTGAAAAACGTTTGTCCAAAGAACTGTCATCTATTAAGAGATCCTCCCTGGGGACACTTGCTTATGCTAAATCACCTGTAAGATCAACTGATCCTGCTATGAGCATAGTGGCAGATCATTCCCCTCTTCCTGAAGCTGACAACCAGACCCCCGTGGAACTTGATATTATTGTGCACGATATTCTACCTGAAATCAATCTAGTACTAGAAACTAACAATGTTTCCATTGACTCTGTATCCGAAGTCATCTCTAATAATTCTTATTCACAGGGGGCGAAACTAGGGGCTATCGACAAAAGGAAAAGATCATATAATAATAAAGCTGGTAGAAAATCGAAATCAGCCAAGACCCAACACAATTCTACCCCACCACTTACGATTCCTTCGACAGTTTCCTCTATTAATGGGATATCTATTGAAAGCCTGGCTACTTTATTTAAATCGATCCTGTTTCCCCTAGAGACTAAAATGGAAAAGATTGAACTCAGGTTGTCTAACATTGAGAAAACCACTGCCTCTATCCTAGCCAATGTTAACAAACGCAGTAGCCCCAACACCCTACAGATTATTCCTACCCTTCCTGTTACCCAACAAGTTAATGTAGCACAACATCCTACCGGTCCTCCTAAGGGACACCCCCCAGTACTTCAGGATCCATTCCAGTGTAATAATGTCCCTTCACAGTTACCCCCCGCACCCAAACCCAGTAATATCTGTCCACCTGGACCAATGATTGACGTAACAGAAGGTTCCCCAATTAAAGTCTCTAGAGCCCGTAGACCTCGTCTGCCTGACCTCCCCCCAGAAGCAAACCGTTATATGGTGGTTTTGGCTGGCGCCCCTGCCCTGGAAACTGGAGAAACCGAAACCTTTACCTCCCTGAAAAGTAAAGTAGTAAAATGGCTTAACTGGAACAGACCCCTCCCGGCCCATCTTCATAACGAGATTAATATGGTAAGGAGGGTACCTTGGGTAGGCAAGACGGCTAAGTCTATTAACGGGGATTGTATCACGGTTAGTTTTAGAGACCCTAGAACGGTATCTCATATTTGTGCCGGATTTAACAGATCCTTTGATTCGACCATACAGACCCTTCCAGTGTCCTTCTTTTTTCCACCTACTCATGTAACCCATGGCAGAGGAGGGCCTGACTGGTTAAGGGTTGAACGAAGGGGAAGACCAAGAAGTTACGGTATGAGACCAGCTATCCCGCCCCAGTACACCCCCCAGTATAACTCTTTTTATGACTATAACCGGTATAGCTGTCTAGATGGCTTGGAGGGAGTGGACTGACTACACCCAACCTGTGATTTAATGTCTCCCCAATCTGAGTTGGGCAATGGTTCAGTGGACAAGGTAGATGTGGTTATTGAATTGTGTTTAGTTGAATGCTTGCTGCCCACTGAACCATCTAAAATGTTGTCTATTGAATCCCCTCCTCATGTGGCGAGAACGGATTTCCATCAGCCGCTTGAAGCCCTGGGCACGTCAGAGGAGATGTTAATTACCGTGGCTTCCCCAAATAACCGTGTGCTGACCGAGCCGGCAGTGGTGTCTAGCCCTCCAGGCTACCAAATGGCTAGTTGGAATATCGCAGGTTGGCGACAGAGGATGTCAGCCCTGGGATGGAAGGAGTTTATCTCAGGGTTTGACATCCTCTGTTTCCAGGAGACCTGGTCCACGTCCGATATTCACCAGGATGGCTTTACTTCCTATAATTGTTCTGCACAAGAATCCATCATGGGAAGGGCCAAGGGTGGTCTGTTGATTCTATTGTCTGTGCACCTCCCAGTACGTGTGAGGTCCCACTCCATTGTGGGCTCACACTCTCAAATACTCAGGTTGGAATACAGAGGGTGCCGGAACATTTTGCTAATCAACCATTATAACAATCTATTTGACCCCACGAGTACCCGTGTTGTAGATGAGATAGAGTCAGCTATAAATAAAATGTGTAATGACTCCCACAAGTCATATGACCTTATCTGGGGGGGAGACTTTAATATTAAAACCTGCCCCTACTCATTTACTAAAGTATGTGGATACGATGGGGATAATGGGGAGAATTTGGCTCATTTTATCCATACCCCTTACGGCGATTCCCTTAATACCCTCCTGTTAAAATACGACCTGGTTATCCATCAACCCGCCCTGGACCATGAGGGTAATATTGTTCCAACCTTTACTGGGAGAAATTCTACATCTGTTATTGACTATTTGTTGATAACAACACAGCTGGTCCCCCTTTGTTCGGTCCCCATTATTGTGGACTATGGAATTAGTGACCACAGTGCCATTACTTTGTCAACCCTCATCTGGGGTCCTAAGATCCGTTATGACGGAAGGATAGCCGATGAGATTAAACCATGTAGACAAAATGGCATTCAGATTAAATTGGGTGGAAATAATTCCAACAAACTACTAAAGAAAATTGTGAACGCAGGTCAAGAGGTGATACTCCGTTGCCTCGAAGCTGATGCTGCCCAAGTTGAATCATTACTGACTTTGAAGAACTTGGTAATATAATTAAACAGTCCCTTACCATTACCAAGGGCATTACCAAGCAGGCCACGCTAGGCTGGTTTGATAAAGCTTGTACCTCTGCGCTCCAAAACCTTAAGAGGGCCCTTTCCAACCGTCCAAGAGACAGGGAAGCAGTAATCCTGTTAAGGGCTACCAATAGACTCGAGCTTAAACGCAGGAAACAAGAATTAAGAGAACAAGCCTGGGAGGACCTAACCAAGGCGGCAGCTCTCCGGGATTGCAAGCTATTCTGGAGCACCGTCAATAGTCCTTTCCTCCAGAAGGAGGATTTCCCAGTTTTGACTGCCCAAGTCAGTGAGGACAGTTGGGTTCAATATTTTACTGGGATCTTCGACCCAACCTGTAGGGCACTGGATAGTCCTAGTGTAAACCCCATTAAGTCTAATGAATGTCTGGCGATTACTCTCCTGGAAGTTGATCTGGCAATCCGAAGTAGTAAAGGAGGGAAAGGCCCTGGACCGGACGGGGTACCGGTTGACCTATATAAATCTGACCCGGCTTTATGGAGTCCCCTATTAACCCAAGTGTTTAATGCCGCTGTTAATGACACTACCTCCTCTACCTGGAGCGAATCCGTTATCCTGCCTATCTATAAGAAGGGAGATAGAGGAGAGGCTAAGAACTACCGCCCTATCTCCCTTCTGGATTCCTCGCTAAAAATCATGAGTGGGGTATTGTTGCTACGCCTAGAGGAGTGGGCCGATACCAGTAACATTCTTGCAGATTCACAATTTGGTTTCAGGAAGGGCCTTGACACTATTGAGCAGTGTATCAATCTAAACCTCATTATCAGTAAATACACCAAAGCAAAGCAGGGTTCCTTGTTCCTCTGCTTTGCAGATCTCTCTAGTGTTTTCGATCTGGTTGACCACACCTTGTTATGGTCTACCTTAATCGAAATGGGTGCTCCGGCAGCGATAATCCACTTTTTGGCAAGACTGTATAATAACTTATCAGCTCAGATTCGCTATGGTCAAGAGGGAGAGTGTACAAGGAAAATCAGGGTAAAATCTGGCAGTAGACAGGGTTGTGTCCTGGCCCCTTTACTTTTTTCATTGTTTATAAATTCCATGGAGTCTGAATTAAAAAATGTACAAGCTGACGCCCCGCAAGTCGAGGGACATCCAATCCCGGTGCTGCTTTATGCAGACGATACTGTTTTACTTTCGAGAACCCCATTAGACCTTCAGAAACTTATGAATTGTTTTTATGATTTTATACAGGGGAAGAAACTAAACATTAATAATTCAATAACCTATATCATGCCATGCGGAAAAAAGGTGAATAATCTTAATTCATTCTATTTTAAGGAAAACCGTATTGAGGTTGTGAATAACTTTTGCTACCTGGGCATTACTTTTAATAACGGTGGATCTTGGGCCCCCGAACAACTTAATGTTAAATCTAGGATGAGCAAAGCATCTTTAAGTGTATTTCGTTTTGCTGCCAAACTAGGGAGCCGCCGCATACCGGATATGTTGAAAGTTTACCGTCACAGGTGTGCCTCTATTGCCCTTTATGGCTCTGGGGTTTGGGGCCACCGGCAACAAAAAGACCTGCAAGTTCAGGAAAATGTATTTCTTAAGAGTCTCCTTTGCCTTCCATCCTCGGCATCCACAGAACTGACCCATAAAGAACTAGGGCTGGACTATATAACTGATTTGACCGGATTGAGACCCCTGTTGGCCTGGAGGTCCATCTGGCTAAAGGATGAAACCGGCTTTACTAGGGGAATAATACAAGACTGTCTACGCCTGGATAATGTACTCCGGATTCCATGGCTAAAATACGTCATTTCAACTATTAAGGAACTATTTGACCTGGATGTTCTTAAAGACCCCAAAGTTGATATACCAAAGTTGGAGGTAAAAGGTGCCTTTTTGAGTCATAAACTTAACAGAAGAAGAGAACAATCTAGTGACTATTCTACCCATGTATTCTATTTTTCCAATATGGATGAAGGGACCGGGATTCCTATGTATTTGAAAGTTATCACTAGACAATCTCATCAATATGTATTAACCAGGCTGAGAATCGGCATTGCGCATAACCTGGTAGCATTCCCAAGTATGAACATACATTCTGCCACCCCTTGCCCGTGTGATGGAATTACTAAGCAAAGCACGTTGCACTTTATGCTGATATGCCCTTTGTATAAATCCTTGCGAGTTTCATACCTCAAACCGTTGTTTAAGAAATATTCTATGTCCACCACTGCTAATGCCATGAGATTCTTATTCACACTTGCCACCCCGGACATCTGCTTTTTTACTGCAACCTTTATTCTCAAATCAGTCTGGGGTAGAAAAAGTATGGTTTTTTAATGCTGGTTCACATCCTTTGCTGCTAGTCCATGTTTTTTTATTATGCTGTGTGCTTTATGTACTTTATTCCCCATTCTTTATCAATTCCTGAGTGCCTTTTTTATTATTCTGTACATTTTTGTGATGTTTTTATGAACAATCGAATAAAGTTTATGAACTGAACTATACTGCATGTTTTGTTGACTAGTGTCTTTAAATACAGCGTTATGTTTACCTCAAACCATAAACAGTAGTTAACAGAAGATATATACTCCAGTTTAATGCAAGTTAACCAACAAAATAAATACATGATATATCATTGCACATTCTGACAGAATAACACATCAATAAGTGATTAGAGTTTACTTGATGCGATGGGAGTGCGATAGCTCCGCAATGTCATGTCTACAGTTAAACATTTAGTTTATGGATTTATTTAACATTTTCATATTGCACTTTGACAGCCGGACATGTATTAACGTGCTTTACCCAGAACTGAAGAGTTTTACATGAACATGGGTTAGGAATGAGGGGAGAAGAGTCAGGGAGGAAGGGGAAAACAGGGAAGGGAATCATATTGAGGCTCAAGTAGGCCCAGCCAGCAATCGGAACGATTGCCAACTGGTGGAAAAGCGGTGGACGCACTTTGTATCCGCCTCGATACCCCCGCCATTATAATAGGGCGGGGTACATCGGGTTGTGATCCGGCCGCCACCCTAATCAATCCCATAGTGTTTTAAGTTTATATCAACGTGGTAGCACAGTGGAAATGCATTTAGCACACTTGGACAATAAAATGAGCTTCCAATCCCTTAGGCACACCGCCCCTCCCTCCTTCAGATTGTGTCCCTCCTCTTTGCCCTAGGCCACCATTTTTTACAAGTGGTTTCTGAACATAAATAAACAGGGATGCAGCTGATGGAGAGACAGATGGACGTGGATTTCCACACAGCACCCAACAAGGGCACAGAATTACAAGAGGGGTCATTTCAGTGAGATGGGGGAGAAGGCTCGGACAACATGAGAGGGGGTGGGGGAGAGAAGACACAGACAACAGGAGGGGGGTGGGCAGGGGTGAGAAGGCACAGACAACGGGAGGCGGGCAGGCGGGGGTAGAGGAAAAGGCACAGACAACAGGAGGGTGGGCAGTGGTGTGAGAAGTCACGAACAACAGGAGAGAGGGCGAGGGGAAAAGAAGGCACGACAACAGGAGGGAGGGGGGAGGAAAGAAGGCACCATAGCATTTTGGGCCTGCAGTAGGAGAACCTCATTAAAGAAAATACTGCTCACAGACTAAATAACAGCACCGTATAACAACCGAAGTAAAGGGGCCAGGCGCCATGGGAGGTGACAAATGAAGAGGAGGCGGTACTAAGGAGGGACTAACAAGCCTATTGGTGAATCAAAAGGTAGCATTTAGGATGGACAATGAAAAAAGTCAATGGCAAATATGGGCAGAGAGTGGGCGGGGCTTCTATTCCCTACTCCTCTACAATAAGTCTTGCAGAGCAGCGCATGCGCGCTGGCTCTAGGCTCGACCTAAAAAGGTATGCTAGGCTGTTTTGGATAGCACCCCGCAGCTGATCCATAGTAGTCTGCCGACAATTATACTCTCCCTCCATTCTCTGTTCTCCATGCATTTGTGTTTGGTTCTCCTGACTTCTTACAAGGCGTGTGCCCGAGCACGGCATGATGGCAGGGGGAGGTCTCTCCGGTCTATGATGGGGCACCATCATTTGCTCCTATTAGTAATTAGGCTGGTTCGTGAAATTCTTTACAGGTTGCAAAAATCCCAATCACAAAATCTGATTCTTACTATATCTGGACCTTAGTTCATAGGATCTGTGTCAATGGTCTGCAGTTTTAGTAATGCTCGTAACGGGCTTTGTTGGGTTCAACACTATTACAAGGACTTTTTTTTTACATGAGCAGGACAGTTTGTAAGAGCCTTCTCTTGCCCAACATTATGAAAATCCAAGGTTGCCAAAGAAGGTATCAATGCACATCGTTGCCTTGTGAGGAGGTTTTTGTCTTAAGTTTGAAAGGTCATTATGTGAGGAGGTTTGTAGTGTCTCCTAGGCAGAGGCACTGAAATTATGTGATTCTACAACCACAGTGTTTTCCACCCAATTATGGATTTGACACATTTGTTTCATAAGCCATCAGGGCCATCATTGCCGAAGGGCGTCTTGTCACTTAATGCACTTTAGCTGGTACAGAGGTAAAGAAATTAGGGTCAATTGAACAGTCAGGTCTAAGATGTCTTCTTAATTAGTGCAGTAGATGCAGTAACAACTGATCCAGTGATGTTATTATCCCACTGCACCCCAGCTATGATTATTTACTGCCCAACTGGGTACAATGTGTGCTCATTTTATTTGCTTGTACTAGGACCCATGGCACCCTAGCTACGCCACTGTGTTCCTCCAAGGTTAATGGGAAGTGTCACATATGGTAATTGACAGTTGGTTAAAGCATGGAAATGTTAGCTATGTGGCACACTATGCAAGGGGTTTCATTAGTAGAAGGGATTTTGGTATTGATATGATTTGTGGAAGGATAAATTCATTTTACAAATGGAGATAACCTCTGTCTGGAATGCAGACTGCCGCAAGTCTAGGGAAAGCTGGGTTACTGGTTCAGTATGTCACTGACTTGTCCATTATTCTGGAAACTGCGATTTGATGTATAAAGTGTGCCAGAATGTGATTATTTGGAGGCTTGATACAATCTCAGTAAATGTATTGTATTTATCTAAGGTCTTTTTTAAGTTTGTCATTAGATCAGACCTTTTGATTTTACTTACATTATATGTGTAATACACTTATTTACATAGGTATTCGGAGAGCCCTCCTCATTGATTGGTTTTTTGTTGTGTGATTCACATTTTTCATCCACCCACTACAGCATACAGTAGGGGTGCAATGGGTCGGTCCACTATAGCCATTGGAAAACTTCAGTGTGAGTGGGGGGATTCAGCTCTTTTGCAAGGAGCTCATTTACAAGCCAATTATTTCTCTTCATTCCTCTATGGCAATGGGTGCTTTTGAGAAAAGAAAATATTTTAGCTTTTAGCCCATGTTTTTCTTATTAGAGGGCATGGCGGTTTCCCCAACAAAGTTTTGGAAAAACTATGTAAAAACAAAACAAGCAATGGCAAGGCCAAATGTTTGTTGCAAACGTAAATAGTTTTATTTATGAAAACACAACATAATAAAATATTTATGTTATGTTATGTTAGGAATTTGTAGAGCGCATGGCTGCCCGAGGGCTTCCTAGCGCTAAAAGGAATGTTTACAGGCTCTATCCATAAGGTGTCTACAAGGGGAACAGGAACGTTTTGAGATGTTTCCTGAAAACGGTTTCGTTGGGTAGAATTCCTTTTTTATATGGGGGGTATTCCACATCTTTGGTACCAGGTGGGAAAATGATCTGCCCCCCACCACCTGGCTCTCATTGTCCTAAGAAGCTGTTGCTGGGCTGATCTTAGATGCCTGGCCGAGATATACCTGACATCATTTATTTCAGTTTTGTGGGCCTTTTTTGTTAACAGCTTAGGCATAGGGACTTAAAACTTTATTCTTGTTTCAATAGGGAGCCAGTGTAGCTGTTTCACTGCTTCTTTAGTCGAAGTGCGTTTGGGGATTTTTAGAAGGAGTCCTGCTGCCGAATTTTAAACTACCTGTAGTCTCTTTGCCACATATTTAGGCGCCATATAAAGTGACTTTCTATAGTCTGAGCGCAAGATTATAAGAGACTGGATGACCGTTCTTTCAGATGTTCCGGGATCACTTCAATAATCTTTCTTACTATTTTAAGCAGAGAATAACATATTCCTGACAGTTTCCTGGATTGGCAATCCATTGTGAGTGTGTTCTCCATCCAGACCCCCAAGTTTTTTATAACTAGTTTGAGTATAGGTGGTTTTCCTTTCACACCAGTTCAGACTTGGCCATATGCAAATCAGTCTGACCCCGTGCCTCATGGGAACAGTCCAGCCCGAACTGCCAAGCCATGTCTTCCCTGGACCGGAAGCAAGCATCCTGGGACCAGTTTCTGGCTAATCAGCCGCCATCTGCCAGGCTAGCTTGAATCCAGTGGTAAAGTGAGCAAGGGGCCCACATCTTGGCATACCCTGCCAACTTAGAGCAAACAAAGCAAAACAAAAGGGGATGAAGGATGGAGTGTTGAATATTGCAAGCATTCAACCCCAGTCAACTAATCTGGGTTTAATCCATCATAATTTTTTAGCTCACTCCGCCACCCCAGTTCAGACACGGCCATATGCAAATCAGTCTGACCCTGTGCCTCCTGGGAACAGTCCAGCCTGAACTGCCAAGCCATGTCTTCCCTGGACTGGAAACAAGCATCATGGGACAGGTTTCTGGCTAATCAGCCGTCATCGGCCAGGCTAGCTTGAATCCAGTGGCAAAGTGAGCGCAAGGGACCCACGTCCAAGCATACCCTGCGAACTTAGGACGAACAAAGCAAAACCAAAGGGGATGATGGACGGAGTGTTGAGCATTGCAAGCACTCACTCCAAGTCAAATAATCTGGGTTTAATCCATCATCATTCTTTAGCTCACTCCACCACCTCAGTTCAGACATGGCCATATGCAAATCAGTCTGACCCTGTGCCTCATGGGAACTGTCCAGCCCGAACTGCCAAGCCATGTCTTCCCTGAATCAGAAACAAGCATCCTAGGACTGGTTTCTGGCTAATCACTTAGGCTAGCTTGAATCCAGTGGCAAAGTGAGCAAGGTACCCACGTCTGGGCATACTTTTGCCAACTTAGGGTGAACAAAGCAAAACCAAAGGGGATGATGGACGGAGTGATGAACATTGCAAGCACTCACCCCCAGTCAACTGGTCTGGGTTTAATCCATCATCATTTTTTAGATCACTGCGCCATCCCAGTTTATACATGGCCAAATGCAAATCAGTCTGAACCTGTGCCTCATGGGAACAGTCCAGCCCGAACTGCCAAGCCATGTCTTCCCCAGACCGGAAACAAGCATCCTGGGACCATATTCTGGCTAATCAGCCATTATCAGTCAGGCTAGATTGAATCCACTGGCAAAGTGAGCAAGGAACCCACATCTGGGCATACTCTGCCAACTTAGGGCGAACAAAGCCAAACCAAAGAGGATGATGGAGAGAGTGTTGAACATTACAAGCACTCACCCCTAGTCAACTGATCTGGGTTTAATCCATCATCATTCTTTAGCGCGCTCCGTCACCCCAGGTCAGACATGGCCATATGCAAATCAGTCTCACCCTGTGCGTCATGGGAACAGTACAGCCTGAACTGCCAAGCCATGTCTTCCCTGGACCGGAAACAAGACTCCTGGGGCCGGTTTCTGGCTAATCAGCCGTCATCATCCAGGCTAGCTTGAATTCAGTTGCAAAGTGAGCAAGGGACCCACGTCTGGGCCTACCCTGCCAACTTAGGGCAAACCAAGCAAAACCAAAGGGGATGATCGAAGGAGTGTTGGACATTGGAAGCACTCCCCCCAGTCAACTGATCTGGGTTTAATCCATCATCATTCTTTAGCTCACTCTGCCATCTCAGTTCAGACATGGCCATATGCAAATCAGTCTGACCATGTGTCTCATGGGAACAGTCCAGCCCGAACTGCCAAGCCATATCTTCCATGGACCAGAAACAAGCATCCTGGGACCAGTTTCTGCCAATCAACCGTCATCAGCCAGGCTAGCTTGATTCCAGTGGCAAGGTGAGAAAGGACCCACGTCTAGGCATACGTCTGGGCCATGTCTGAGCATACCCTGCCAACTTAGGGCGAACAAAGCAAAACCAATGGGAATGATGGACGGAATGTTGAACATTGCAAGCACTCACACCCAGTTCCCCATGCAGGCAGTGGCAATGAGGCACTGCACCCATCTGCAGAGGGATCTCTGAGGAGTGCTTGTTTTCAAGGTGAGCCTCATGTGTTCCACTGCCTGTGCACCACGTCTTTGTGACACAAAGTGAGTGAGCCTCTAAACTAATCCTTTACACCTGTACCAGCATGTGTAACACAGCACAGATGCAGAAAGAAAGAGTTTGCATGGGTCCCCTTACAAATGACTGAATGCCCTATCGAGATTGCACTTGCTCTATATGTGCAAACACACAATCTGTATTGCAGAAGGCGTCACACAGGCATCTACGACACCCTCTGAAATTCCAAAGTACACAGACGGAGTACAAACTAGTTGCATACAAAATGAAGCTCTAACTCATAGAAATATTGGGTTGAATGAAATCATTTTGAATACTACAGGCACATAAAAAAGGCGTTGGGCACCTCGCTGAGGTATTAATATGTGGTGTCATGTGTGTTTTGGGTTTGTTTCATCAATCAGATGGAATTTACACCACTCAGTGCAGCGAGCAAAAGAACAAGGTTCTGGTCTGGACAAATCCAATCCACTTTAGGAAACTCAACAAATAACAAACATGGGGATATAAAAATTTGAGCTAAGGCTTCTAAACCAAAGTCTTGAATGAAAATGCTTCCGCTGGTGCTATAAAGCAGAGCTACGATGTGTAGACCCTTCTCTAAGTCTGTGCACTCTTAGTCACAATGATGGGCCAGGTAGGCAGCCCTCGGCTAGTCTTTCTAGGCCTGTGGCACACCAGACCTTTACCAGCTAGCTTCAGAGGTTGTGAATGACTGAACGAAACCCAGGAACATGAGTTGCAGCATACAGGAAGGCATCATTGCACACGATACAGAAGGGGTAGATTGAGAGGGAATGCAGTCTGAGGGGTGGCTGGGGGGAGCTGAAATTATATAGGCCCAGTGAAAGGAACAGGCGAGAAGTTGGATAGCTGCAGAGGAAGGGGTCAGACTAAGAAGGGGGTCATGGGATGAGTGGGAGTCAGGTTGAGTGTGGGCAATTCATGGGTGGACTCGTAGAGGGTCTGGTTGAGAGGACAAGCAAAAATGTGTGATTTAGAATGAAGAAGGGCAGGTGGGAGGAAGGGGTGATGCCTAGTTCTGATATCAGTTAAATATCTGCTGCAGCACTCTGAGGAGGTCACTCTAAGGACCGATGTTGCGTGGTGGTTGTGTGCATACAGAATGATAAGGAGGCTGGAAGAAAGGGCAGTTCATGAAAGTTAGGCAGACAGGAAGGAGGGGAATACTATGTGCATCATCATGCTGAAAAGTGGGGAAAAGAGGAAAGTAGGCTGTGAGGAGGGACAGAATTATAATAGGGTCGACAAAGTGGTGGTTAGACGGACACAACTTAGCAAGCTCATGGGGCTCTTGAGAAGAGGCCAGAACACAAGCAGATTAACCTTAAAATAAAGGGTGACAGGCTGAAACGAACAGGTTGGGGGCAGATTGAGCAAGGGCACACTGATGGAAAGACTGTGAAAGGATATTCTGATTGGTCAGACTAGCATTAGGTGAAGGTGAGTATATTGATATGCTGAGATTGGGGGTGGTGGGCCCAGGCTAGGCAGATGAGGCAGGTTGAAAGTATGGGCAGGCTGAGAGGAGTTATGCTTCAAGGAGGAAGGATGAATCAGGGACAGTGTATCATGATTAAGGCTATACTCCCAGAGCAAAACATGCATAGGCTCCCTATCAGTGGCATAAGATCCCTGCCCTTCTCAAGTTAGGTTTCCATAGTACAACCCTTAGAAAACGTGGATGGTTTTAAAAATGCACATTGGATTTTTCTTTTAATAAGAACAACTGCAGCAGTTATCTCCTAGTATTACTGCCTTGGGCAATAATCAACAGGGTGAAAGTATGGCAACAGCAAGACAAACGTTCATGTCAATTTAAAAACAAACAGATTATCAACGTGGATTGCTGAAACACACAAGAAATGGTTATGTTATGTTATGTTATGATGTGTTATGGTGTGTTATGTTAATGATACTTGATTACTGTTCACCTCCCTCAAAATGACATGTTATCAATATGGGTTGATGTATTTAGATTATTTAACTGAATTTGGTTCTGTTCACATAGCAATAATGTTTTGTTCTAGTGAGTGGTTTGTGTATGTATAATTGGCTGAACAGGAAGAGGTGAGGTAGCATGAGAAGTGGTCAAATGGTTTATAAACAGCCACTCATCTTTTTGCCAATAAAGGCAGCTAATATGTAAGGCACTGTAGAGTATGTAAAGTAGTACTTCTGTAGTACTCTTATTTTATCTTACATGACTTTGTGAATTGGCCAACAAATATCTAAAATGAGAGTAAAATGAAAACATTTGGGGAATACCCATATACAGATAGTAGACGTAGAAAGAGTTCTATATTTTGGGCCAAACACAGGTAAGAGTGCATAAAATAATACTCCTGCAGTGCTACTGTTTGTTCTCTTACATCGTCTGTGAATCAAATACAAAGTCATCATTTGAATTTAAATATAAGGATCCTTCTTTGTACCTATCACACACCTTGGGCTGAATATAGCAGCTCGCTGGGATCATCCATGTCAAGCATGTGTCATAAGGTAGGTCTGGTTTTAGGGCCCTTAACTGAGACATATTGTGGTCCCTAGTTTTGATGTACTATGAAATTCTATGGAGCTATTAAAGATTGCGGGGTGGAGACCACCCATCTATGAGTGAAATTCAAGACCATTGAGAGATTCACACAAATTGTGGAATTCTGTACCATCCTGCAAGCGATATTTACCCCTCCATTGAAAGATTGCCATTCATACTGAGACTTTGGGACACCTATATTTGAGATTTATGCCTAATGAGAGTTTCACACTGCTGGGGAGTGAAACTGCATCATCCTTCTGTGAGTGAGATGTTTGCCTAGTGACTGACAGACTCACACTGATTGAGAGTCAGTGCCACTCTTGTGTGAGTGAGATCCACACCTAGGGGGAGAGTCACAGTGATTAAAACTAGGTACCACTTGTTTACAATGGATATTTGTGCCCAATGAAAGCATCACACTGATAATGGGTAAGAATGAGTACCATTTTTCTATGCATCAGATTTCAACCTAGTGGGAGCTTCACTCTCTCAATGAATGAGACTCAATACCGCCGTTTATGAGTGAGATTTACATCCAGTGAGAGTTTCACCCCCTTTGGGAGTGAGTTGCTGCACTCTCTTGTCTGATGAGATTCACACCCTGTGACAGTTTCACAGTTCAAGTTAGTAGGATTCTGTACCACACTTTAGTGATTAATATTCACTCCCTGTGAGCGATTCACAATCATGAAGAGAGAGACTTAGCGCTATTCTATGAGTGAGATTTCCGCCCAGTGGGAAATCCACACTTTCGATGAGTGAGAGTCAATGCCACTGTTTTATGAGTGATGCGAACAAATGATGGACGGAATGCTGAATAAATCATACATTCACCCCCAGTCACAAGATCAGAGTTAAATCAATTGTTCTTTTGCTCACCATGCCACCCCAGTTTAGACCCAGCCATATGCAAATCAGTCTTGACCCTGTGCTTAATGGAAAGAGTCCAGACCGAATTGCCTAGCTAGGTCCTCCCTAGACCGGAAACAATTCAAAGGAGTGAGACCATATATCACCTTCCTGTGAGTGAGTTTCACTCCCACTGAGAGAGTAACACTACCTGTGAGTGAAACTCAATTTTATTTATTGTTCCATGTGTGAGATTTACACCCACACACAGGGATTCACACTTTCGACGACTGAGACAGAGTGCAAACGTTTTATAAGTGACATTAATGCACAGTGAGAGATTTACACTCATGGTTTGTGAAAATTCGTACCATCCTTTCATGAATGAGATCCATGCCACTGGTAAGGACTTGTCCAGTGAGACCAGTGGGACTCAAGCACAGTCACAAAGGGGAAGATTAATGAAAGCATTTATGAGCACTTGAAATAGAACTATAGGAATATTCCTTTATATACTGCTGCAGGCTTTTGTGATCTGGATACGCTCCCAATTAGTAGAGTCGCAAAATAGAGACAGTCCTTTTTAGTTGGACTTCCCATTTTAGATGTATGGGGGCTAATTCACAATGGCATGTAAGAGTATGTGAAAGAGTACTACAGGAGTACTATTTTAGGTCCTGCAAAATGGTTTTGTGAAAAGGTCCCAAGGTGTCAAAGTAAATATTTTAACAAAGTAAGGCATTCCCTTATGCTTTCCAAAAAGGGTGGGTGAAGTTGTGCCAATAAGCGAAGGGGCATATGGTGAGAGGTAACATTGTCATGTGCTAAATTACCATCTCACAGGATTCACAAGCAGTCACATCCTTAACCCATTCCGTGCTGTCATCGGCCAATGGCCGACGCGAGCACTACCTTCTGGGTGCTGCGCACGACCGTTGTCCGACGCAGCCCGCCCACTCCGTAGAACACTTGCCCCACGGTGGAATGTCCGCCGTGGTAAATGGGTTAACCAATTTGCAAGTATTCACAGATTGTCATAAAACCATGGCCAAAAATAAAGACAGCCTGAGTCCAGGTGAATAATCTTCAAGTACAATGGAGCAGAGTCTGACAAAAGCCAAAAAGCAGAGCCCTGTTATGAAACCTGCCTGTCCACTTTTGAGGTATCTTAGATGGACAACAGAAAGGGGGAGCTCTCACATCTTCCATTTTCAATAGCTGACGATTCACTACTAGAGTGAAAGGGTTAATTAAAAAGCAAACAAGCAGTGTTTTAAGTTGATAAAAAAGTAGAAGGGTCTGAAAAGAGGACTGGCTGAAGGTGTAAATCGGAATCTTTTTAAGGCGCATGCCTTATGTAGTTAAGGGGTATAATCATGAAAGAGTTGCGCCGCCCTTGCACCACTCACTGGGGTGCAAGAGCGATGCAACTCCTAAGTTTGATTTATCAAGCCACGCAAGGCCACCTTTATTGCACCTGCATGACTTTTTGGCACATTCCCAGAGATACCAACACTTGTAAACCTGAGAATGTGCCAAAACCCCATGGAAGTCGTACCTCTGAGAAATATCTTTCTTTCTCCTCATTACGTCCTCTTTCTATGTGCCCTGCATTCTGCAGAACACATAGAAAGAGGCAATGCCTTAGAGGATTCATTTTGTGCTGGAAGGTGGCCCGTCCTGCACAAAAACAGTCCTGCTTACAATGCAGGCACACTTTCACCATGGTGCAAGGTTGCCTGTGTTGGAGCTAGGCAGCCAAATGGGTGCCAGTGCAATAAAAGGACAGGAATGTGTTATATTATGTTAAATACAACACATTCATTCCCTTTCCCTTTCATGCAGCCGGCGCAGCAAGGTGGCTGAAAGGTACATAAATATGCCGCTAAGTGTGTAGTTTAAAACATGCAAAAGAAAATCCTACTCTTTACACAACATGCCATCTGAACAGTATTTAAACCTTACTAAAGTCTGTGGAAGCAGCAGTGGCCCTCTTAGTGTCTCAGACTCACCCCCTCACAGCACTTTCTTCTACAGTTTCCCACTAATAAACACTTGCATCTTTCTCCCACTACCTCTTTCCCAAATCCTCCATATACAGATCTCACAGTTTCCCACATATACGATTGGTACATAGGTGACAATCGCTCTGTGTGCTCGACAGCGAGGCTAAGGATTGGATGTGCATGTAGTATGCATGTTCTTTGTGACCCGCTGACAGGCACTGTGAGAAACTCGTACTGCCTTCTCAAAAATATTCTGAGCTTTCAACTGTGCCCCTTATAACCTCGGCCCAACAACCTGAACTTACTCAGGCGACTCAGTGCAAATAATACACTATACAAGAATCCTATGTTGCATGAAAAAAACTACAAGCACATACTGAAGAAATACAAACAGGGATTGCATCGCTGGCATGGTTTACAGTAAGGCTTCTTATACTTCTTTTAAAATTGATCAGTGTTTTGCAAATACAGTTAAGGACATGAATACAGAGCCCAGATAGGGAGCTTCTTCGAAGCAAGTTTTTAGGTTTTGCCTGCACAGTTCTTGTGCTGTGTTGTAAAATATATTGTAGTTAATATATATTAAAAGTGGCTTCTCTTATCAGTTCCCAAGGCCAAAGTACTCATCCAAATCTGCTTTAGTGGGTGTATCTTTATTTCTTACATTAAGGCTGTACAGCATGCATTGTTTACAGATACTTATCTTCCCCTGGCTGCTTGCATGTAAAAAAAATATCTTCTACTAAAGCTATTCACTGTCCAGACTTCAGGGACTGATAAACTATAAGATAAGATCTCTTCCCAGGGAAAAGGCAAACAGCTTCTAGCAGTATGGAGGAATGCTTGCTTTTTTTTTACTTTGTTGTGTAAAGGAGATTCTGTTGCCTTAGAAGGTTTGTGGCATTTCCTATCCTTGCATCAGTACCTTTGTATGCATTATCAGATCAATGTTACCACTATACAGGCAGTCACAATTGCAGTTAAAAGGTGCTTGATTTAAATGGCACAGCAGGTGCAGTGGCACCTGGGCCAAAAGTTATCATAACTCCACCAAACACCAAATATCACTATATTTTACTACTAAACAGGCAGTCATAAGTGCAGTTATCTAGAAGACACTGGGGCTATGAATTCAATAGTGCAGCAAGTGTAGTGGCACTGAGATCAAAAGCTCTAGGCACCCCACCAAACACCGAATATTGCTATATTTTACAACTAAACAGGCAGTTTCCAGTGCAATTATCTTTCAGGCACTAGGGTTATGATTTGAATGGTGCAGGAGGTGCAGTGACACCAGCCCCAAACATCGTCAGAACTCCTCTAAACACTTAATATTGATAATTGTAATACTAAACAGGCAGTCACAATTGCAGTGACTTTCATTTAAAAGGGGCATAATTTGAATGGTGCAGCAGGTGCAGTGTCACTGGGGCCAAAAGCTCTAGTTGTCCCACTAAACACAGATTATTGCAAAATTTTACTACTGAACAACTCAGTCACAAGTCCAGTTATCTAGCAGGTTACAGGGTTATAATTTCAATGGTGCAGCAGGTGCAATGACACCAGGACCAACGTTTTAGGCACACCATTAAACACCTAGGGGCAGATTTATGTTACCTGGCGCATCCCCTGGGATGCGCCAGTTAACATGCGCCACAGTGCGCCACAGCTCCGCCAGCCATGGTGCGCCGCATTTATAATGCGGCGCACCATGGTGCAAAAACGGCACAGATGCGTGACGCATCTGTGCCGGAAATGTGGCGCATTGCTGGAGTTGCGTCGCAAGCGCGACGCAGCTCCAGCAAGGCTCGGGGGTGCCCCATTTTAACAATGCTGCGTCAAGACCTACGCCTGCTTCAAGCAGGCGCAGGCTTTTGACGCAGCATTGGCTTAAAAGTGACTGAGTGAAATCTCATAGATTTCACTCAGCCACTTTTGCGAGGCGCACCTGCCCCGGAACGCCCACCCTGCGCCGGAGCGCCCACAAGCGGCGCAGGGCTTTACAACGTGACGCATCTGCCTAGATGCGTCACGTTGCAAATCGTTCGTAGGGATGCGCCACGTTTACGCCGCCTTGCGTGACGCAACAGCGGCGTAAACGTGGCGCACGGGCCTCATAAATCTGCCCCCTAGTGTTGCACTGGAACCAAAAGCTCTTAGTGCCCCATTGAACACCGATAATTGCTATATTTTAAAACTAAACAGGCAATCACAAGTGCAGTCACCTTGCAGACAACAGGGTCATGATTTGAATGGTGAAGCAGGTGCAGTGGCACTGGGTCAAAAGTTATCATAACTCAAGTAAACACCTAATATTGCACTGGAACCAAAAGCTCTAAGCACCCCACTGAACACCGATTATTGTTATATTTTACAGCTAAACAGGCAGTCACAAGTGCAGTAAGCTTGTAGGCAACATGATTATTATTTAATTGGTGCAGCAGGTGCAGTGGTCCCAGGCCCACAAGTTGTTAGATCTCCTCTTAATACCTAATATTGCTCTGTTTTACACCTAATCAGGCCCTCATAAGGGCAGTTATCTAGCAAGCACTAAGGTCATGATTTCAATATTGCAGCAGGTGCAGTTTCACCGGGACCAAAAGCTGCAGTCACCCACTAAACAACAGTTATTGCTATGTGATAAATAGGCAGTCACACGTGCAGTTATATTCAGGTACTAGGGTCATTTAATTGAGGGGTGCAGCTGGTGCAGTAGCACCGGGCTGAAACATTGTCAGAACTTTTCTAAACACATAATTGCTATAATTTACTACTAAACAGGCAGCCACAATTGCAGTTACCTTGCCATTAAAAGGAGCATAATTTGAATGGTGCAGCTGGTGCAGTGGCACTAGGGCCAGAAGCTCTAGGGATCTCACTAAACACAGATTATTGCTACATTTTACTATTAAACAAGACAGTCACAAGCATGGTTATCTAGCAGGCAATAGGGTCCTAATTTCAATGGTGCAGCAGGTGCAGCGATCCAAAAGCTCTAGCCACCGCACTAAACAGCTAATATTGTCATACTCTTCTACTAAATCGGCAGACACAAGGGAAGTTACCTTGCAGACAACAGAATTATGATTTAAATGGTGCACCAGGTGCAGTCCCACCGGGGTCAAACATTGTCACAACTCCGCTAAGCACCAAATATCGCTATATTTGACTCCTAAACAGGCAGGCATACATGCAGTTATCCAGCAGGCACTGGGGACATGATTTCAATAGTGCAGTAAGAACAGTGACACTGGACCCAAAAATATAGACATACCACTAAACACTGATTATTACTATAATTTACAATTAAACAGACAATCACAGGTGCAGGTATCTTGCAGGCAAGAGGGTCATTATTTGAATGGTGCAGCAGGCGCAATGGCACCAGGCCCATATGTTTTCAGAAGTCCTCTAAACACCTAATATTGCTATATTTTACAACTAAAGAGGCAGTCGTAAGTGCAATTATCTAGCAAGCACTAGTGTTAGGATTTCAATAGTGCTGCAGGTGCAGTGGCACGAGGACCAAAAGCTCCAGGCACCCCACCAAACACTGATTATTGCTTTATTTTACAATGAAACAGGCAGCCACAAAGGACGTTATCTTGCAGGCAACAGGATCATTATTTGAATGGTATGACAGGTGCAGTGCCACCGGGCCCACATGTTGTCAGAACGCCTCTAAAGACTTAATTATTGCTATATTTTATTACAGGCAGTCATCATCATCTTCATAATAACTTTATTCAGTTTTATACAAACCATCAAAGTATACATTAATGATAAATAACAATCAAATATTAAAGTATATGCTTTCATAAATTCCAGATAAAATACAACCTAAATATAAAATCTCCATAGAACTATTTAAGAGAACTATAGACAATATTCTCACAAATAATTAATGTGCTCTGTGTGTTATATGAATAATATATTAAATGAATGTAGAGAGTTCTCTCACAGGGCAAACATCTGCTTTATTATTGGTTTTAGTACAACCCTAATGATGAAAAATGATGAAAAAAAGAAACCTCTTCGCCAATCTAGGTCATAAACTTCTGTCACCTAAACCAGATATTGAATAAAAAGCTGCTCACAGGAAAGACAATAGGATTGGTTGTATTGGTCCTCAGAATCCTGACAGCAACCCAATAATGACTGGTTGACAGATTTTGACTAATTGGTCAGTTCTACCTTCTTAGAGTGAACTGGTATTCAGTACAAAAGAACAAAATGTGTTTGTCGGTCTCTGGGGCTGTACCACACACAGGGCAAACAACTGAAACTTTTTCGGGGACCCTTGTACTAATACATCTTAATGATAAACAACTGAAACGAAATCTCAAGTACAGAAGTTTTGCTAGTGGAGACAACTCAGATCTAAAAAAAGGTTCAAACCTTGGTTATGACTTAAAACTGAGGACCTGAGTGACTGACTAGGCACCCAACGGTAGTACTCGTGGCATGCCAATCAGCCACATAAGCCCAGTACTTAGCTTTTACGCTTACTATACCTTTTTACTACTCCTCTGGGGACAGTCCCAAAGGCTGGTCAATCCCAAAGATCTACACAAAGTTGCAACATAAAGAAGCCATGGGACCCATTTAGCACCACTGCTCTTTAGGACTTCATTCTGTAGTCACTTAGCTCCGGCTGTCACAATTGCAGTTACCTTGCAGTTAAAAGCGGCTTGCTTTGAATGGTGCAACAGGTGCAGCGACACCAGTGCCACAAGCTTTAGGGACCCCACTAAACTCAGAATATTGCTAACTTTTACTACTAAACAGACAGTCAAAAGTGCAGTTACCTTACAGGCAAAATGGTCATGATTTGAATATTGAAGCAGGTGCAGTGGCACCTGGCCAAAAGTTGTCATAGTTCCTACTAAACAGGCAGTCACAAATGTAGTTTTCTTGCAGGCATAGGGTCATGATTTGAATGGTGTAGCAGTTGCCTTGGCAACGAGCACAAAAGTTATCATAACTCCTCTAAATACATAATATTGCTATCACATCAATTAATTCTATTATTTCTCTATTTCCTTAAATTTTTCAACAAATTGCTATTACTTACCCCCACTTTACCTCTAGTAACAGCGCAATATATCAAATTTTTGTATGTAAACAAGTCATAACACTTTAACAGGCATTCTGTAACATATATTGTACAAGTATTCAACAAGTTTAACTTACAACTTCCATATCAAACTTGCAACAAATTGATTCCATCCCCACAGATCCCTTCAGGGAACCTAGGCCTAACACCAGAACCTTAAATGAGAACAACCCCACGCGAGTCACCACCACGCTCCAACACTACCCGCTCCAACAGACGCCATTATTAGTCTCAAATGTATGCTCCTAAAATGAGGTTCAGCAGCTAAACATGCCGCGGACATTGCCAACCTCATGCTGGCGCAGTATCTTGGTCTTATAATTTTGACGCAAACCTGGGTAAATGACTCAGCTTCCCCCTTCCTAGTCCTTTTAATACCTCCCAACTATGATATCATTAGGCCTTCCTGTGAATACCTATGCATTGAAGTGACTGGTGGCAACAATCACTCCTGCAAACTGCACTCATTTTACCATCCCCCTAGCAACAACCTTCCCTTCACAGAACAGATCATGGACATTATTTTGGCCAATGCAGACTTCCATGGCACTCAGATCTTCCTGGGAGACTTCATCCTCCTTAAATCCGTCCTTCTTGACCTCAACCTAATCCAAATCTGTGATAGCCCTACTCATATCAAAGGAGCTACCTTGGATCTTGTCATTGGTAAGCCCAACTCCATCCTCCTTGATTCGATCATCCCATGTGATTGGACAGACCACTATTGCATCACCTTCCATATCCTGGAATTAGTAAGATCAAGTAAAGCCCAACCCAAGAACCCACAACAGTTGCAAAGATTCCTAAAGAACACCAACCCTCATGATCTAACGGCTCTCAGTGATAACATCCTGCCCCCCCCCCCACCGAACATGTCGGACGTCCCCGACCTTATGGCCCACTTTAATCACGCAATGCTGAACATACTAGACAAGGTTGCTCCACTACAGCTTAAAGTAATCTCCTCTAAACTCTCCAAACCATGGTTTACTGATAGTCTTAATTCAGAAAGAAGAAACTTAAGACATACTGAAAGGTTGTAGCGGTCCTATCCCTCCCTTGAGCATCTTTACCACCTAAGATCCCTGAGAAGCATATATAACAAAAGCATCAGATGCTCGAAGGGCACTTTTTCAGATCTCAGCTAGACCAAGCAAAAAACTGTCTCAAACAATTGTTCGAACTCATCAAGTCCCACGCCAATAGTCATCCGAACTCCGCACCTCTGGGTCGAGGGACATTGCCTAATAGCAAAGAATTCACAGATTTCTTCACAGATAAGACCAGTAAGATTAAAACTGAATCTCGATCTGCCCGTGACCACCTGTCATTCAGGCAACTGACCTCCCTCTGTCAACCTGGTAGGGATTTTATGGGCCCGTCGCAACTCCACCTCCCCAAAAACAATGCACGCAGTCGACTCTGAAACCTTCCAACTACTACAATGACCCGCTTCCATCAAACCTTTTCCTGGAAGCGAGATCCTCCTTACTAACATTGTGGACCACGATCGTCAATGCATCACTTCGGCAAGATGCTTTTCCAGATTGCCTTAAATCGGGTCAAGTAACCCTGATTTTAAAGAAACCTACTGCTGATCCTACGGACCTTTTTAACTTTTGCCCAATCTCCAACATCCTAACCTTAGCAAAGCTACTGGAGAAATGTGTGCTTGCCCCACTTTGCAACCACATCGACCATTTCAAACTCCTGGACCAATGCCAATCTGGTTTCCGCTCGGGCCATAGCACAGTGTTGGCTCTAACGCACATTGTTGATGATGCGTTAAGAATGCTGGGCCACGATGAGTCGTGCCTACTGATCCTTCTTGACCTCTCGTCAGCATTTGACACTGTCAAACACGATAACCTAATTGACCTCTTAGAACACAGGATGGGGTTGTCTGGGCATGTGCCTACATGGTTCTCTTCGTTCCTCCTGAATAGATCCCAACAATCCCTGTGCCATCCTGCACCACTTACGCTGGGGGTTCTACAAGGTACAGCACTCTCTCCCACGCTCTTTAACATGTTCATGGAGCCTCTAACAGAAATGTTGAGTGGTGCATGGACTGAGTCTTTCTGTGGGGTCTCTTTAATGTAAACATCATGGAGGACATGGATGGCATTGGATTGTGGTGATTTGTGTGTGTTTTTCGATGTTTTGGGGTGTTGATGGGGCATGGCCATGTGGATGGGGGCCATTTTGAGGACTGGTACAGGCAGGGCCTGGCCATGTGGTGGGGGTCAAGGGGCCATTTTGAAGCCAGGCAGTGTGCTTTTTGCCATAGGCCTGCATCCAATGTGCCTTGCTTTCATCCAATATGCCCAGGGTTACTCAGTGGTCCATGGGCCTCGTTTTTCTGTGGGGTGTCTTGAATGTAAACATCATTGAGGGCATGGATGGCATTGGATTGTGGTGATTTTTATGTGTTTTTAGATTTTTGGGGGTGGTGTTGGGGCCTGTCTATGTGGGTGGGGGCCATTTTGAGGCCTGGTCCAGGCAGGGCCTGGCCATGTAGGTGGGGGTCTAGGGGCCATTTTGAAGCCAGGCAGTATGCTTTGTTGTGCCATAGGCTTGCACCCAGTCTGCCATGTTTTCATCCATTATGCCCAAGGGTACTCAGTGGTGTATGGACCGAGTCTTTCTGTGGGGTGTCTTGAATTTCAATGATTTAGGGCATGGATGGCATTGGATTGTGGGGATTTTTGTATGTTTTTCGATTTTTTGGCTGTTGTTGAGGCCTTTTGCCCAGGGGTACTCAGTGGTGCACGGACTGAGTCTTTCTGTGGGGTCTCTTTAATGTAAACATCATGGAGGGCATGGATGGCATTGGATTGTGGTGATTTTTGTGTGTTTTTCGATTTTTTGCGGTGTTGATGGGGCACGGACATGTGGGTGGGGCCATTTTGAGGACTGGTACAGGCAGGGCCTGGCCATGTGGTGGGGGTCAAGGGGCCATTTTGAAGCCAGGCAGTGTGCTTTGTGCCATAGGCCTGCATCCAATGTGCCTTGCTTTCATCCATTATGCCCAAGGTTACTCAGTGGTGCATGGGCCTAGTCTTTCTGTGGGGTGTCTTGAATGTAAACATCATTGAGGGCATGGATGGCATTTGACTGTGGTGACTTTTATGTGTTTTTCGATTTTTGGGGGTGGTGTTTGGGCCTGTCCATGTGGGTTGTGGCCATTTTGAGGCCTGGTCCAGGCAGGGCCTGGCCATGTGGGTGGGGGTCTAGGGGCCCTTTTAAAGCCTGGCAGTGTGCTTTGTTGTGCCATCGGCCTGCACCCAGTCTGCTATGCTTTCATCCATTATGCCCAGGGGTACTCAGTGGTGCATGGACCGAGTCTTTCTGTGGGGTGTCTTGAATTTCAATGAATTAGGGCATGGATGGCATTGGATTGTGGGGATTTTTGTGTGTTTTTCGATTGTTTGGCTGTTGTTGGGGCCTTTTGCCCAGGGCTACTCAGTGGTGCATAGACTGAGTCTTTCTGTGGGGTCTCTTTAATGTAAACATCATGGAGGTCATGGATGGCATTGGATTGTGGTGATTTTTGTGTGTTTTTCGATTTTTTGGCTGTTGTTGGGGCCTTTTGCCCAGGGATACTCAGTGGTGCATGGACTGAGTCTTTCTGTGGGTCTCTTTAATGTAAACATCATGGAGGGCATGGATGGCATTGGATTGTGGTGATTTTTGTGTATTTTTCGATTTTTTGGGGTGTTGATGGGGCATGGCCATGTGGATGGGGGCCATTTTGAGGACTGGTACAGGCAGGGCCTGGCCATGTGGTGAAGGTCAAGGGGCCATTTTGAAGCCAGGCAGTGTGCTTTGTGCCATACGCCTGCATCCAATGTGCCTTGCTTTCATCCATTATGCCCAGGGTTACTCAGTGGTGCATGGACTGAGTCTTTCTGTGGGGTCTCTTTAATGTAAACATCATGGAGGGCATGGATGGCATTGGATTGTGGTGATTTTTATGTGTTTTTCGATTTTTGGGGGTGGCGTTGGGGCCTGTCCATGTGGGTGGGGGCCATTTTGAGGCCTGGTCCAGGCAGGGCCTGGCCATGTGGGTGGGGGTCTAGAGGCCATTTTGAAGCCAGTGAGACATGTTTTGCAGTGCTACTTTAGTGGGGAGGAGGGCACAATGAGTGCTGCAAAGCACTAGTAGCATTTAATTTCCAAGCCCTGGGTATATTTAGTACCATATAATAGGGTCTTACAAGTAAAGTAAATGTAACCAATCAGACAAACGCCATCTTTACCCTGTTTGCAAGGGAGACCATAATTTGTTTACCACAATTTAGCAGCCCTAAAAGCCATCAAAAACGAGTTCAGCAAATGAAGAAAAAAATGGTGGATGACCTTGCATAAATGGCCAGGTTGAACACCACCTCATTCCGTTCCTGTTTAAAACATCTAGGAATCATATTACCAGCTCACTGACTAGTAATATTTTGTGAGGTTGTAAGGCCGATCAACAGATTTAATACCATCACCACTGACATTGATTAGATGCAAATACATTTCATAAGCATTTATTCTTTATTACTATTTGATATGTTGACAAGCCTAGCCCGAGTGTAAACATATGGTAGATATCTCTAGGTGGTGAATAGTGTTTGAACAGAAGACAAGTAATCCTTCTTCCTTTTCACCACAGCCTGTATGTTTTCCTCTTGTACTGTAGCACTACCCAGGATCATAACACGGATGTGACATCTGACAGCCCTCAAACACAAGACCCACATTAAAAGATGGAAGGAACAGCAGTGTTTAATAGCAACAACTCTAGCCCAAAAGAGAAGCAAAAAACAAAAGTTACTAGAAAACCTAAATGTGCGCAATAGCAAAGCAAAAATAGAGATGCCTATAGAATTTTGAGGACAATAAAATAACGCAAAAAAATATTTTAGAAAATCAACTTTGAAGCACTAAGGAAATGTTTGACAATGAAAGAATTTCACAAATTAGGTAAGGCGTAACATTTACAGACTAGAGCTCCTAACACTTAAACCACTTTACACTCAATTACCACATTTCTAGATGTTTTAAACATAAATCAATCACCAAAGAAAATAATAAATGTAAACATAAATCATAACCTTTCTACTAAGCAAGACATCATCTAAGCAGGTACATAGTGCACAAATATCTTTGGGTACTTAATTGAAAGCCAAGAACATGTTTGCCATGGAAAACATTATAGATAGCAATAAAATAATATATACTCAAATGTGTGTGTGTGTGAGTATTTATTTTCTTACCTTGATAATTCACACCGTTTACTGAGAAATAGATCCAGTTATTTTGCTACACTTCCAACTGAATTTCCAGGAAAGTCATGTGTGTTTCATTGAAGTAAATTGAGTGCAATGTTACAGTGAAAAGTGAAAATGCATATTTTTCATACAGATGGGCTAAAAATTCCCAAGACACTCATTACCATAGCATAGCAGTAAAGTCTCATCATTTGTCCTCAGTATGTGTTTGTGTTTGTGTAAGTGTGCATGGATTCGGAAAATACCTAGGCCTGTAAAGATAGAACAATGTTTAAATTCTATTTAAGTTAAATATTAACATAATGGTTTAGATTCAAAACATAAGAGATATCCCATCCATCTTATTCCAAGTGTATTTATAGTCTAAGGCACTTGTAATATGGCGGAAGAAGTATATGTCACATTTTGATTGAGTATCCCATCCACCTTACTGTAAAAAAGACTCTCAGACAAGCAATCTAACACATAAATTAACTTACCAGTGGTAGAAGTAGACAAGCTCACTAATAAATGTCAATCTTTAAAGAAATGGCACTTCTCCTGAGCTAGCACAGCTTCAACCTCCTCCTTCCAAGTCTCCAAGGAAAGTGACCACTGTGCCTGAGATCTAGAACTCTCAGCCTTGGTGTCCTAGGCAACACTAATGGATCCAGTATGACACTATCAACAAGTATCTGCTTGTTATGTTTCTATTTTTGCTACCTGGCAATGCTGATGATGTCACAGACACAGAATCTGCAGAGGGTGGAAGATGAGTTGAGAATCCTGGTGTGAGGGAAATTCCAACAAACAACTGAAGCAGGATTTCCCTTAAAGAAAATGCAGAAAATGTCACAGTTCTTTAATAAGGGAATGCCCACAAGCTTTCCAATCCACTTTAGCTTTGTTCCTGTGGCACACTTTCACAGAACCCACGCCTGGACATACAGTGTGTCATGAAAACCAAGCTATACCTGTTTGATGAGCCTTTCTAGTGTGAAACCAGTCTTGGGTGAAGACTGATTTGATTTTGACTTGTCCCAAACTGAGGTGGCATAGTATGGAAAATAATGATGGATCAGGATGAGATTAATTCAAGCATTACATCCATCACTTTTCTGTAGACTTAAACCTTTTCACTGCTAGGCTTCACCCCTCCCCCCCCCATGCTAAGCCTTTATTTTGGGCTATTTGGGGTAGGTTGCGCTTAGACCGCTTTAACATTTTGTCCACACAAGGTATCCATTCCAAATTTGCATCCTTTTGTTCAAACATGAGGTGGATTTGAAAGGTACCCATGGGTTGTGTGTTCCTATGAAGGCGACAAAGATATTATCCAAAATACAGCTAGACTTTGGGTTTTGTGAGGAACAAATGAGAAATATTTCTGCAGGAAAAAAGTGCTTGAATTCCCCTGAAAGTGGTATCAACAAAGGGTATGTTGTTCTGATATCACCATCTTTCCAGCATTCAGGGACAGGCAGACTTTTATTAGACAAACAACATTTTCTGCACAGTTGTGGCATTTTATTGAGACATAGCCTATTTTTGCAATTTTTAGTGCTTTTAACCTCCTTCCAGTGTTCTTTTTACATTGTTTTATTGAAAGCTTGCAGTTACAATCCAAATGCTCCTATCGGGAACCATCAGGGACTTCATAGCATGAAATAGCACACGCATTTTCAAGATAAAGTGTCTTCATAGAGGAGAAGGATGCAACTATAACAGCAGCTCAGAGAGCCAACAATCCCCACCCCCCAACCCTGTCCCCGCAGCACTTAAAGAAAAACTGTTTCAAAGAAACAAGGCACTTGCATGTCATTGTCAAGGAAATCTAGGGACACAGCATGTGAATTGAACAACAATAGCCCGCATCGAGACACAGACTTTAAACATACTAAAAGAAAATATAATGCTAGGAGCAGGACGCTTCACAAATCTGGATGACTCAAAAGATACATTGTCAGTTGGGCCCAGAAATCTTTGGGACAAGAGGATTCAGCCAGATCCTCTGCATAGGTCTCCAGTTGTTCCCTGCAATAAGTTAGATCCCAAACCTATTTTCGAACTGTAGGGAGACTCTTTCCATCCCAGCATTGTGCCACTGCCCGCTTGGCCATTAAGTTTGGTACTGCAACCAAACGCCTGTTACATCTCCCAGCAGACACACCTCTGGCACACACCGCACTCGCTCCATCAAACAACTTGGTCAACACAGTCACTACTTTAACCCAAAAGGCAGCCACCCCTGCACACTGCCATGCTAAATGCAGAAAATTGGCATCAGCCTGCCCGCACCTCACACAGCAGGCAGAGTCACGCAAGTGATATTTCTTTAATTGCAGAGGTGTAGAATCGCACTGATGGAAGAACTTGAAATGGATAATTCGTAAATTACAATTGGCGGTAAGGCGCCCCGTAAATGTACAGCAGAACTGCCAATGTTCAAGTGGGAAAGTGTGCCCCAAGGTTGTATTCCATTTAAGATATGAAGGGTGTTTTTCCGGGTCATTCTCACATTGAGATGCAGTGTATAGACTAGTGATCAAATGCTTACTTAACTCCCCAGACAACACTGTCTGCAGCGTGCACTATGGCTGTGGTTCTATTGGATAATCAGGGTAGATTGCCCTAATGCCTGTCGCACCCTGACACATGTTAAGCACGGAATAAACATATAGTTTCCCAACTGGTATTATTGAAAGACAATTAGATTGGATATGCAATAAACATTATCAGTAAGGAAATAAGTAGACTAATTGAATATTTCAAATGTGTTCATGGCATCATATTTATCTACGAAAAGGTAGGGCAAAATACATTTGTAGCAGCACTGTAGGTAAACAAATAATACAACCCTAATTGTACTTGGTGCTCAAGATGTGCATGTGAAGAACAAGGTGGAGACGCAAGTGACAATGTGATCAGCATAAACCGAGCATAGTGAGTGGTGCTTAGATATATACAGTGAGTAAATGAAACAATGTGGCTCCAGATGAATTGTGAAGCTTGGGTTCTAATTTAGGTTGATTGTAGTTAGGATGAACCACATTGTGGGCTGCAGCTCTTATTGCGCTGAGTGGTCGATGGCGTTTCGAGCCTCATTATTTGGGATCATCTTCAGGACTGGAATGAAATGAAAACGGTGCTGTACAGGGGGGGGAAAGGTATGGTAAGGGGTGGAAGAAGGGGAAGTGAAAGCGCAAATGTTGCGTGGAGGTGGTAGAGCACAGTACTAAGCCGATTAATTGTTCCCAGACCCACTGCGCTCTGCCACGCTTCCTAGGACCCCTTCACCTGCCCAGGTTCCACCGTGGCTCGCAAGCCCCCAGTTGCTCCATCTCGCAATTGGTCTCCTTTAGTCACACCATAAGTAGGTTATCTGTTCCCATACCCGCCGCACTCTGCCACCCTTCTTAGGACCCCTTCACCTGCCCAGGTTCCGCTGTTGCTCGCTGTTGCTAGCTGCTACTTTTAGCACTGGGTCTCCCGATTCCACGACCCACGTGCATTTGCTTTTCTCCTTCGCATGAGTCCTTTCCGGATCATGCTGGTGATATTTGTTCCCATACCCGCCGCGCTTTGCCACCCTCCTTTAGATTTCCTCACCCGCTCAGGTTCCTTGGGTGCTCATCCAGCTGCCACATCTCGCAATTGGTTTCCCGACTTCACGACCCATGCGCGATTGCTCTTCTCCTTCGCATTAGTCAAATCCAGATCATGCTGGCGTTCGATCCCTGGCTCTATATCTGATGTACATTCATGTCTATGAAGCGTCTCCAACACCAATCATTATGCTGTGCTCCAAATGCGAACTATACACGCCCCCATGCCGGGCACCTTCCTGACTTGGCCTTACCATAGCCATCCTCCCTGCTCTCTACCACCTCCCCCCAACACTTGCGCTTTCACTTCCCCTTCTTCCATCCCTTACCATCCCTTTTTCCCCCTGTACAGCACCGTTTTCACTTCAACCCAGTTCTGAAGATGATCCCAAATAATGAGGATCAAAACACCGTAGAACACTCAGAGCAATAAGAGAATCTACCTAAATTAGAACAATTCACCCAGACCCACATTGTTTCATTTACTCACAGTATATATCTAAGCACCACTCACTATGCGTCATTTATGCTGATCACTTTGTCACTTGCGTCGCCACCTTGTTCTTCACATGCACATCTTGAGCAGCAAGTACAATTAGGGTTGTGTTATTTGTTTACCTACAGTGCTGCTACTACTGCATTTTGCCCTACCTTCTCTAGATAATATGATGCCATGAGCACATTTGAAATATTCAATGAGTCACCTTATTTCCTTGCTGATAATGTTTATTGCATATCCATTTTAATTGTCTTTCAATAATACCAGTTGGGATACTATATGTTTATTCCGATTATCCACCCCATTTCCAACGTGGTTCATGGGTTTTTGCTCCTGTGTTTTATACAAGACATGTGAAGCACAGCATCGGGTGGAAGCCTGACCCGCATGAACGTTGTTTCACACTGTTATAAATTGATAAATCCATTCCAGGCCATTCTGACCTGCCTAATTTAAAAGAATGCCTTGCACCTGAGAGACTATCCATGCATTCACAGATTACTCTCTTTTGGCTTCAATTATAAACTTTCTAATTAAGCAGACCAAGTATAAGAAACTGGGTTCTTAGTTGAGAGTAGTAGAAGCACCAATCAAATAATAAACCCATTCCTTGTCTGGGTGAACTACAAAAGTCACTAAGTAAGCCTGTGCTTACCCTCTAGTACCTTAACACAAAAGCACTCACGCTTTACTTAGTAGTAATGTGTATAGTACTTAAACAAATAAAGTACTAAAGTGAAAACACTGCACAAGAAAAATCTCAAATCTTTTTACATTGCTAGAGTTTCATGTTAGCAGTGGTAACAGTCTACTGTTGCTGATGCTGGTTCTTGTCGAAGACGCAAAGAGCAGGTTGTCACAGGAGATTCACATCAGCGGGCTTTACAACATTGAAACTGCCTTTAGGAGTTTATTCATTGTCAGGGCATGTAAAACTGAAATAAACATGTCCTACGTTTTACATACAATGCACCCTGCCCTATATATTATGGGTGAATTCTAAGTATTAAACAGGAAGATTTAGGCCTAGCAAAAGGTTTTTAATGACTGGTTGAAATGGCAGTTTAACACATTACTACAGATTTTAGTGGTAGGCCTGAGACATGTTTTGCAGTGCTACTTTAGTGGGGGAGGAGGGCACAATGAGTGCTGCAAAGCACTTGTGGCATTTAATTTCCAGGCCCTGGGTATATTTAGTACCATATAATAGGGTCTTACAAGTAAAGTAAATGTAACCAATCAGACAAATACCATCAGGGGCGGCTCTAGGCTCATGGCGGTCCTGGGCAAGGAGCGTAGGTATGGGGCCCCCGGAGGAATGCAGGCACGGAGGCCAGTGAAGAGGGGGGGAGTCAGGGTGTTCGGAAGTGGAACAGAGCTGGAGCTCGCCAAATCACTGCCAGGGGCTGCCACGTAAATATGTATCCATTCTCAGAGGATTATTATATTAAGGATATATATTTACGTGGCGGCCCCTGGGGTTTGGCGGCCCTGTGCAGGTGCACAGCTTGCACATGCCTAACGCCGCCCCTGACGCCATCTTTACCCTGTTTGCAAGGGAGACCATAATTTGTTTACCACTATTTAGCAGCCCCAAAAGCCATCAAAAACAAGTTCAGCGAATGAAGAAAAAAATGGTGGATGACCTTGCATAAAGGGCCAGGTTGAACACCACCTCATTACGTTCCTGTTTTAAACATCTAGGACTCATATTACCAGCTCACTGACTAGTAATATATTGTTAGGTTGTAAGGATGATCAACAGATTTAAAACCAATACCACTGACATTGATTAGATGCAAATACATTTCATAAGCATTTATTCTTTATTACTATTTGATAGGTTGACAAGCCTAGCCCGAATGTAAACATATGGTAGATATCTCTAGGTGGTGAATAGTGTTTGAACAGAAGACAAGTAATCCTTCTTCCTTTTCACCACAGCCTGTATGTTTTCCTCTTGTACTGTAACACTACCCAGGTTCATAACACGGATGTGCAACCTGACAGCCCTCAAACACAAGACCCACATTAAAAGATGGAAGGAACAGCAGTGTTTAATAGCAACAACTCTAGCCCAAAAGAGAAGCAAAAAACAAAAGTTACTAGAAAACCTAAATGTGTGCAATAGCAAAGCAAAAATAGAGATGCCTATAGAATTTTGAGGACAATAAAATACCGCAGAAAAAATTATTTTAGAAAATCAACTTTGAAGCACTAAGGAAATGTTTGACAATTAAAGAATTTCACAAATTTGGTAAGGCATAACATTTACAGACTAGAGCTCCTAACACTTAAACCACTTTACACTCAATTACCACATTTCTAGATGTTTTAAACATAAATCAATCACCAAAGAAAATTAAAAATGTAAACATAAATCATGACCTTTCTACTAAGCCACAAATCATCTAAGCAGTTACATGGTGCACAAATATCTTTGGGTACTTAATTGAAAGCCAAGAACATGTTTGCCATAGAAGACATTATAGATAGCAATAAAATAACATACTCAAATTTGTGTGTGTGTGAGTATTTATTTTCTTACCTTGATAATTCACACTGTTTACTGAGAAATAGATCCAGTTATTTTGCTACAATTCCAACTGAATTACCATGAAAGTCATGTGTGTTCCATTGAAATAAATTGAGTGCAATGTCACAGTGAAAAGTGAAACTGCATATTTTTCATACAGATGGGCTAAAAATTCCCAAGACACTCATTACCATAGCATAGCAGTAAAGTCTCATCATTTGTCCTCGGTACGTGTTTGTGTTTGTGTAAGTGTGCATGGATTCGGAAAATACATAGGCCTTTAAAGATAGAACAATGTCTAAATTCTATTTAAGTTAAATATTAACATAATGGTTTAGATTCAAAACATAACAGATATCCCATACATCTTATTCCAAGTGTATTTATAGTCTAAGGCACTTGTAATATGGCGGAAGAAGTATATGTCACATTTTGATTGAGTATCCCATCCACCTTACTGAAAAAAAGACCCTCGACAAGCAATCTAACACATCAATTAACTTACCAGTGGTAGAAGTAGACAAGCTCACTAATAAATGTCAATCTTTAAAGAAATTGCACTTCTCCTGAGCTAGCACAGCTTCAACCTTCTCCTTCCAAGTCTCCAAGGAAAGTGACCACTGTGCCTGAGATCTAGAACTCTCAGCCTTGGTGTCCTAGGCAACACTAATGGATCCATTATGACACTATCAACAAGCATCTGCGTGTTATGTTTCTATTTTTGCTACCTGGCAATGCTGATGATGTCACAGACACAGAATCTGCAGAGGGTAGAAGATGAGTTGAGAATCCTGGTGTGAGGGAAATTCCAACAAACAACTGAAGCAGGATTTCCCTTAAGGAAAATGCAGAAAATGTCACAGTTCTTTAATAAGGGAATGCCCACAAGCTTTCCAATCCACTTTAGCTTTTTTCCTGTGGCACACTTTCACAGAACCCACGCCTGGACATACAGTGTGTCATGAAAACCAAGCTATACCTGTCTGATGAGCCATTCTAGTGTGAAACCAGTCTTGGGTGAAGACTGATTTGATTTTGACTTGGCCCAAACTGAGGTGGCATAGTATGGAAAATAATGATGGATCAGGATGAGATTAATTCAAGCATTACATCCATCACTTTTCTGTAGACTTAAACCTTTTCACTGCTAGGCTTCACCCCTCCCCCCATGCTAAGCCTTTATTTTGGGCTATTTGGGGTAGGTTGCGTTTAGACCGCTTTAACATTTTGTCCACGCAAGGTATCCATTCCAAATTTGCATCCTTTTGTTCCAACATCAGGTGGATTTGAAAGGTACCCATGGGTTGTGTGTTCCTATGAAGGCGACAAAGATATTATCCAAAATACAGCTAGACTTTGGGTTTTGTGAGGAACAAATGAGAAATATTTCTGCAGAAAAAAAGTGCTTGTATTCCCCTGAAAGTGGTATCCACAAAGGGTATGTTGTTCTGACATCACCATCTTTCCAGCATTCAGGGACAGGCAGACTTTTATTAGACAAACAACATTTTCTGCACAGTTGTGGCATTTTATTGAGACATAGCCTATTTTTGCAATTTTTAGTGCTTTTAACCTCCTTCCAGTGTTCTTTTTACATTGTTTTATTGAAAGCTTGCAGTTACAATCCAAATGCTCCTATCGGGAACCATCAGGGACTTCATAGCATGAAATAGCACACGCATTTTCAAGATAAAGTGTCTTCAAAGAGGAGAAGGATGCAACTATAACAGCAGCTCAGAGAGCCAACAATCCCCACCCCCCAACCCTGTCCCCGCAGCACTTAAAGAAAAACTGTTTCAAAGAAACAAGGCACTTGCATGTCATTGTCAAGGAAATCTAGGGACACAGCATGTGAATTGAACAACAATAGCCCCCATCGAGACACAGACCTTTAACATAGTAAAAGAAAATATAATGCTAGGAGCAGGACGCTTCACAAATCTGGATGACTTAAAAGATACATTGTCAGTTGGGCCCAGAAATGTTTGGGACGAGAGGATTCAGCCAGATCCTCTGCATAGGTCTCCAGTTGTTCCCTGCAATAAGTTAGATCCAAAACCCATTTTCAAATTGTAAGGAGACTCCTTCCACCCGAGCATTGTGCCACTGCCCGCTTGGCCATTAAGGTTGTTACTGCAACAAAACGCCTGTTACATCTCCCAGCAGACACACCTCTGGCACACACCGCACTCGCTCCATCAACAACTTGGTCAACACAGTCGCTACTTTAATCCAGAAGGCAGCCACCCCTGCACACTGCCATGCTAAATGCAGAAAATTGGCATCAGCCTGCCCGCACCTCACACAGCAGGCAGAGTCACGCAAGTCATATTTCTTTAATTGCAGAGGCGTAGAATCGCACTGATGGAAGAACTTGAAATGCATAATTCATAAATTACAATTGGCGGTAAGGCGCCCCGTAAATGTACAGCAGAACTGCCAATGTTCAAGTGGGAAAGTGTGCCCCAAGGTTGTGTTCCATTTAAGATATGAAGGGTGTTTTTCCGGGTCATTCTCACATTGAGATGCAGTGTATAGACTAGTGATCAAATGCTTACTTAACTCCCCAGACAACACTATCTGCAGCGTGCACTATGGCTGTGGTTCTATTGGATAATCAGGGTAGATTGCCCTAATGCCTGTCGCACCCTGACACACGTGAAGCGCGGAATAAACATATAGTTTCCCAACTGGTATTATTGAAAGACAATTAGATTGGATATGCAATAAACATTATCAGTAAGGAAATAAGTAGACTAATTGAATATTTCAAATGTGTTCATGGCATCATATTTATCTACGAAAAGGTAGGGCAAAATACAGTTGTAGCAGCACTGTAGGTAAACAAATAATACAACCCTAATTGTACTTGGTGCTCAAGATGTGCATGTGAAGAACAAGGTGGAGACGCAAGTGACAATGTGATCAACATAAACGGGGCATAGTGAGTGGTGCTTAGATATATACAGTGAGTAAATGAAACAATGTGGCTCCAGATGAATTGTGAAGCTTGGGTTCTAATTTAGGTTGATTGTAGTTAGGATGAACCACATTGTGGGATGTGCTGCGGCTCTTATTGCGCTGAGTGGTCGATGGCATTTCGATCCTCATTATTTGGGATCATCTTCAGGACTGGAATGAAATGAAAACGGTGCTGTACAGGGGGGGGAAAGGTATGGTAAGGGGTGGAAGAAGGGGAAGTGAAAGCGCAAACGCTGCGAGGAGGTGGTAGAGCGCAGTACTAAGCCGATTAATTGTTACCAGACCCACTGCGCTCTGCCACCCTTCCTAGGACTCCTTCACCTGCCCAGGTTCCACCGTGGCTCTCAAGCCGCCAGTTGCTCCATCTCGCAATTGGTCTCCTTTAGTCATACCATAAGTAGGTTATCTGTTCCCATACCCGCCGCACTCTGCCACCCTTCTTAGGACCCCTTCACCCGCCCAGGTTCCGCTGTTGCTTGCTGTTGCCAGCTGCTACTTTTAGCAATGGGTCTCCCGATTCCACGACCCACGTGCATTTGCTTTTCTCCTTCGCATTAGTCCTTTCCGGATCATGCTGGTGTTATTTGTTCCCATACCCGCCGCGCATTGCCACCCTCCTTTAGACTTCCTCACCCGCCCAGGTTCCTTGGGTGCTCATCCAGCTGCCACATCTCGCAATTGGTTTCCCGACTCCACGACCCACGCGCGATTGCTCTTCTCCTTCGCATTAGTCAAATCCGGATCTTGCTCGCGTTCGATCCCTGATCCTATATCTGATGTACATCCATGTCTATGAAGCGTCTCTAACACCAATAATTATGCTGTGCTCCAAATGCGAACTACACACGCCCCCATGCCCGGCACCTTCCTGACTTGGCCTACCATAGCCATCCTCCCTGCGATCTACCACCTCACCCCAACATTTGCGCTTTCACTTCCCCTTCTTCCATCCCTTACCATCCCTTTTTCCCCCCTGTACAGCACCGTTTTCACTTCAACCCAGTTCTGAAGATGATCCCAAATAATGAGGATCGAAACACCGTAGAACACTCAGAGCAATAAGAGAATCTACCTAAATTAGAACAATTCATCCAGACCCATATTGTTTCATTTACTCACAGTATATATCTAAGCACCACTCACTATGCGTCATTTATGCTGATCACTTTGTCACTTGCGTCAGGATTCCTATGTTGCCTTGTTGCTGACCAGACGCTGGGTTTGCTGTGCTTCCGTGAGCGTGAATTTTCCTTTGCCTCTCTTCCACTGCTCGCGGTACCCGCTGCGCAGGTCCCGCTTCGTCTGAGGCCACCTCTCATCAGCGCTACTGCCCAAATTGTGTCTCTGGGTACTGGGACCTGCAGGGCTGCGAGCGTGTTGTGGGCGCAGGACTCCAAGTCCCAGGAGCGCCCACAACTCCCAATCGTCAACAGCTGGGACGCTCTCCCTGCAGGCTCCTCCCCTTCCTCTTCAGCCAGTACATCTTCAACTTGAGTGTCCCGCTGCGCGGGAGGGCGCCGGGAGAAGCCCGGGACAAGGGCGGGACCGTCGGTGGCCGTCAGGGGCCGTCAGGGGCCGAAGGAGGCCGGGATGGGCCAGTCCTCTGATATTCCCCTTAACGGATCGTACTGCAGTAAGTGATATCCAAGTGCTTCACTTTGTTGGCGGCCACTAGAACAATGTCTGCCTCCACAAGTAGTACTATTCCGACTACTCCAACTGTTGAGACTGGATCACCGGCAATTGGTCCGCTGGATAAATTCTTTTTTAACCGCCCATCCCAAATCATTGACAAAGAGATAACACTTGCAGAGAGGCGCGCTGAGCGCAGATTGTCTATTGAACTACTTAAAAATTCTACGGACAAGCACCCTGCCCAAATCTATCCTGCATTGGTAACACCGTTATCCTCAGTAAATCTCCCTGTTGTAACTGAGCAATATGAAGTACCTTCAAATGTAACAATTAAGGACAATGTAACTGAACTGATTTCATCTTGTGTGAGACACATTGATCCTATGATTCTTCCTGAACCAGGTGCCCAGGTTATCTTGGCCCAACCCAAGCACGGATCAAAAAGGAAAAGGACTACTATACCAAGAAAATGTCAATTTGTTAAACCCCCACAAAAACATAGAAAGGTACATAAAAGTATGTGTACTAGAAAGGTTGCCACTGAAGCAAGTTGTAGTATAGGAAGCGTACAGGATGGGGATGTTGTTTTATTAAACAGCCCAGATCCCGGAAGCAATAATTCCCCAGAGACAGGTCTCCCAATTGATGACAAGCTATCACCCCTCGAAAACTTGATCCCCGAGTTAGAAAAGCTGCTTAGATTACTTCTTTCCCCGATTGAGGACCGAATTGGTAAGCTCTCTGACCGATTAGACCATTTTGAACAGATAACGCTAGACAATTTTTACTCTACAAAAGCGTTGATTAAAACTCATGCAAGGGCAGATGTAAGCAGCAAGTCCCAGAGCAATACCCATTGTGGTACTCAGGAAAAGGGAAGAAGGCAACAAACCAACCCTCCACTGCCGCCTAAGCCAGGTAGTGCGGTTGCAAAAAGACCTTCCAAGCCTGTTGAATTAGTTCTACCAGGTCCTGCTGTAAATCCCACTAATACTGTAATTCCAGCTCAGACTGAGGCGCAGCAAACGCCTACAATACCAAATCCTCTCTCTACTGCTGGGCTAGGGGGTAACGTGTGTCCTACAGTAGGCAATGCTACAGTACCTACCCAACTAACCAATACTCAGCTAGCACCAAATAAACCTGCACCCCGCCCTGTTCCTATAGCTACCAAACCAATCCCAACACCCTTGATAAAGCAACCACATATGAAACCCCCCATGAACCTTACCCCAGATTCTTTCCCCTATGTAGCAGTCCTCATAAATGTTCCACCACTACCTACATTTTTTAAACAGAAACGCTGTACTTGCTAGTAATTTTAAAATTGACTGTAAATAGTGCTTTTATCATCGTAAAACTTTTTTTGTGACTGACTGATTTGATAGTTAGTAAAAACTACTGTGCCGAAAAATACCAAGTTCGATGCGCCGCCGCCTCCAAAAGCATTGGTGTGCCGGTGATTGAAGCGCCCCCTGCTCTCCCCCTACAGCCGAGTAAACGCTGCTGGGGGGCCCCCGCCATCTTAGGTGAGGACACGAGAAGGGCAAGCTGATGAGTGCTCGGCCCCTCCCACCCTCCCGCTAGCGCCAGTACAAAAAGCCCCATTCACACTCATTCCCCTGAATGCTAGTGTGTGCAAGAGTGTGGTAAGAATTGTCCTGAGGCGGAAAGCCGGGACATTTTTTAAACAGAAACGCTGTACTTGCTAGTAATTTTAAAATTGACTGTAAATAGTGCTTTTATCATCGTAAAACTTTTTTTGTGACTGACTGATTTGATAGTTAGTAAAAACTACTGTGCCGAAAAATACCAAGTTCGATGCGCCGCCGCCTCCAAAAGCATTGGTGTGCCGGTGATTGAAGCGCACCCTGCTCTCCCCCTACAGCCGAGTAAACGCTGCTGGGGCCCCCGCCATCTTAGGTGAGGACACGAGAAGGGCGAGCTGACGAGTGCTCGGCCCCACCCACCCTCCCGCTAGCGCCAGTACAAAAAGCCCCATTCACACTCATTCACCTGAATGCTAGTGTGTGCAAGAGTGTGGTAAGAATTGTCCTGAGGCGGAATGCCGGGACATTTTTTAAACAGAAACGCTGTACTTGCTAGTAATTTTAAAATTGACTGTAAATAGTGCTTTTATCATCGTAAAACTTTTTTTGTGACTGACTGTTTTGATAGTTAGTAAAAACTACTGTGCCGAAAAATACCAAGTTCGATGCGCCGCCGCCTCCAAAAGCATTGGTGTGCCGGTGATTGAAGCGCCCCCTGCTCTCCCCCTACAGCCGAGTAAACGCTGCTGGGGGCCCCCGCCATCTTAGGTGAGGACACGAGAAGGGCGAGCTGACGAGTGCTCGGCCCCTCCCACCCTCCCGCTAGTGCCAGTACAAAAAGCCCCATTCACACTCATTCCCCTGAATGCTAGTGTGTGCAAGAGTGTGGTAAGAATTGTCCTGAGGCGGAAAGCCGGGACATTTTTTAAACAGAAACGCTGTACTTGCTAGTAATTTTAAAATTGAATGTAAATAGTGCTTTTATCATCGTAAAACTTTTTTTGTGACTGACTGATTTGATAGTTAGTAAAAACTACTGTGCCGAAAAATACCAAGTTCGATGCGCCGCCGCCTCCAAAAGCATTGGTGTGCCGGTGATTGAAGCGCCCCCTGCTCTCCCCCTACAGCCGAGTAAACGCTGCTGGGGGCCCCCGCCATCTTAGGTGAGGACACGAGAAGGGCGAGCTGACGAGTGCTCGGCCCCTCCCACCCTCCGGCTAGCGCCAGTACAAAATGGAGCCCCTACACCGGAAGCGCAGCGGACGGACGCAGCAGGCGCGCCGCCAGCACGCCAAAGGCAAGCCCGTCTGCGCCCGTCCACGACAGGCCGGGGCACGGGGCCAGAACCCCTGGCCCTTCCGCCAGTCATTTAGATCAACGGGTGAACGGCGTCAGGACATACTCAGGCAGCGCCCTAAGGCAATTAAACACCACTGACACATTGCTTCATGACTCGTGTGCACTACTGGGCCCTTTGAACACCATGGGACCAGTTAGTTGTCGAAACTGCCACTGGAGGAGTGACCTCTGGCACTACCCAATTAATATTACTACTCACAACTTGGTCCTAAAATGTATTCTGCTAAATGTAAGGTCCCTCCACAAACACGCCATCGAAATTTGGGACATTCTCGAAAACGACCAACCAGACCTAGCCTTTATCACAGAGACATGGCTGGACAACCATAGTACCCCGGACATCGCAACAGCTCTCCCCGACAACTATAAAATACTCAACCTGAATAGGGAGAAACAGAAGGGAGGGGGAGTAGCCTTACTGTTTAAAAACTCCCTCACATGCAGACAGGAGGTAATTACACAAGCCAGCAGCCATGAAGCTATGGCTTTTTCAGTATCCATCAACACCACCATCCTATTCGGCGGGGCCATAATCTATAACCCTCCTGCCTGCACCTCTGACTTCAACACCCAACTCCTATCGCAAGTCATGCCAATATGCCTTCAGAATAAAAATATACTGCTCATAGGAGACTTTAACATCCACTATGAAGACAGTAACAACCCCCTCACCAGGCAACTGACCGAGAATATGAAGATCCTACAGCTACACCAAATAATTAATCAACCTACTCAGAGGGCAGGACACACCCATGACCTGTTATTTTCTAACATCAACTCCATCTCTATCTCAGCCATTAAACCTCTATTATGGACGGACCACTCCTTGGTCGAGTTTAACTTTCAGCTTCCCACAAAAAACCCCAGATCCTCCAACCAACCCACAACCCATACCAGAAGCTATGCCAACTTCAAAGTGGAAACCTTTCGGGAACACTTTGTCCAGCCTTCTAGGGGAGAGTCTAATGTTGATGAAGCAACAGATAGACTTCAGAGCCATATCGCTTCGGCTCTGGAGCACTGCTCACAGCTCCGGCGCGTTGCCAATCCCAGGCGCACCGTGTCCGAAAACTGATATGGGCAAGAACTAAAGGCTCAAAAAAGGAAATGCACAATGCTTGAACACAAATGGAGGCTAGCAAAAACCCAGGAGACGAGGGCTGCTTACAAAAAGGAACTCTCACAATATACTAAAGCTATCAGGAAGGCAAAAAAAGCTTACTTTTCTTGCAGAATCTTAGAGAACAAGAACTCCTCAAAAGAGCTCTTCAAAATTGTGAAAGAGCTCTGCAGCCCTGCTAATATCTTGTCCAATTTAACCCCCTCTCAAACAGATTGTGACAAAATGAATAACTTCTTTTGCGAAAAAATAGACAAGATCTATTCATCCTTCTCTAAAACAAAAACTAGCAGCCGGATGGATCACGAGTCCTCCTCTCCTCAAGCCTGCTGTACTAGCTTTGGCCCGTACTCCGAAGAGGAAGTAGGCAACGCAATGCTCAAAATCAAATATGGCTCCCCCCTGGACTCCTGCCCCCACCATATTTTCCGGCAGCTCATCCCCCTGATCTGTCCTGCAGTAACCCAGGTACTAAATCATTCATTGGATGCCGCAAAGTTTCCATCCAGCTGGAAGATTGCCACAGTCACCCCCCTCATAAAAAAAGCTGGCTTAGATACAAACAACCCGGCCAATTACAGACCCATATCCCAACTTCCCTATCTATCAAAAGTACTAGAGAAACTGGTCAACAAACAACTGACCAGCTTTCTCGAGGCAAACAACCTGCTGGACGTCACACAGACGGGTTTCAGAGCCAATAATAGCACAGAAACAACCCTCCTGGCAGTACTAGATCACATCAGGATGCACGTGGATCAGGGTAAGACAGTTGCCTTGATATTGTTGGATCTCTCGGCGGCGTTCGACACCGTCCCCCACCGCCTGCTCCTGGAAACTCTAGCAACCAAAGGAATCAGGGAAAAAGCTTTGGGCTGGCTGCAATCTTTCCTATCGGAAAGATCTCAATCAGTACGCATGGGTAATTTCTCCTCCCCATGCCGGAACATCAATTACGGGGTCCCACAGGGGGCCTCATTAAGCCCAACTTTGTTTAACATTTTTGTTTCATCCCTGGCGGGAATAGGCAGGAAGTGGGGTATGGAAATCTGTTCCTATGCCGACGACACCCAACTCACTGTCATCCTGGATGAAAAAAACAATCCCAAAGAAAGGCTACTCAACTGTCTTACTGAACTGGCGGAATGGATGCACCAGCATTGTCTAAAGCTCAATGCAGATAAATCTGAGATACTTCTGTTTGGAAGCCACACCCAGCTGTGGGATGACAGCTGGTGGCCAAAAGAACTGGGCATTCCACCTACCCCATCACAAACAGCAAGAAACCTTGGAATAACTATAGACACTGCCTTATCCATGAAGACTCATGTAGCCGCCATATGCGGAAAAGGCTTCGCAATCCTAAAAATGCTTAAGAGAGTCTTCCCATGGATTCCAATGGAGTGTAGAAAGATCCTGGTCCAGTCACTCTTGATGAGTAGGCTGGACTATGGAAACTCCCTGTTTGTAGGCATGGCAGAGTACCTGTTTACCAAACTCCAAATGGTGCAGAACGCTGCAGCCAAGGCCATCTGTATGAAACGGAAATACGACTCGGCCAAGAGCTGTTTGCGTTACCTCCACTGGCTCCCGATGAAGCAGAGAGCATCTATTAAAATGATATGCATTGCTCATAGAGCACTGCACAAAACTGGTCCCCTCATCCTTAGAAATAGGATTCAGTACTATGCTCCCACACGGAACCTCCGCTCCCAATTCTTGGCTCGTGCAAAAACCTGCCGGGTAAAAAGAGCTAAGATGGGAGAGCGCGCTTTTTCCCACATCGCTGCTGCCAAATGGAATGAACTACCCACAGCCCTCCGACTTACAGAATGCCACCTGGCATTTAGGAAACAGTTAAAAACCTTTCTCTTTCCCCAGCCTGAATAATTAAAAGAGCCCTCACCCACATCATATACACACTAGCTAACATAGCGCCGTGATATCCTTTTACAAGAAACTAAAATAAAAAATAAAAATAGGACAGAGAGAAACCTTCCAGATGCTTACAAATAAGATCATGCACTGGTTAAGGGTGAATCGGCCTCTACCTGGAGACGTCGATGGTTTAATCTTGGGGGTAAGAAGAATAGACTGGATAGGCTATACAACCAAAAGCCTGGGAGGGGATTGCATTGTGGTTAACTTCCAAGATCCAAGGGTGGCAGGATGGATAACTAGACAGGGATGGGGTATAAACAAGGGAGGAATTGGAATTGTCGACCTCACCTTCTTTTATCCCCGTCCAACGAGTGTATCGACTAGCCTGCTCAATGAACACACAAACCCTCCCTACCTACCATGGCCGATGATTCCCACACCAGCTCCACCTCCACAGTGTCAAAATTACATCACCCGCACGAATTATAACCCTCCGGTTGGATGGCAAGATCAAGGGTGGGGATGTTGACAAACGCCTCAATATTTGTGCAGTAGTGGAGGAGGAAGTAATAGTGATTTACAAGGGAGTTGGGAGGAACTTGATGTCAATGCCGGTACAATTCCAAATGCTAGGAACCCTGGAAATGGGAGTTTGATTGTGGTGGAAGGAGGTGGGGTAGCAAATATTAACGCTGGAGTAGGGGATTGTAGTAATAACTCACTACTCAAAATGAGGTTTCCATGAAAGTACATTTATTAAGTCATGTACAACAGGTGCTCCCGGCTTGGCGGCATAACTCTTCTCACAACGTTCTAACCTGCACTCCTGGAGGTAGCGCGGACCATACCAAGTGGGCAGCAAGAGAAGGGGGGGCAACGGGGTGAGGGAGAGGAGTAAGGTTACAACACACCTTCCTCCCTGAGGAAAATAGATGGAGGGGATGCGTAGGGACTCCCAGCAAAAATAGGTGCTGGAAAGGTAGGGAGAGAGAGAGAGAGAGAGAGAGAGAGAGAGAGAGAGAGAGAGAGAGAGAGAGAGAGAGAGAGAGAGAGAGAGAGAGAGAGAGAGAGAGATAGATATATGTAAGGCACAAAACAAAAGGGTCGGGAACAGGGGACCCCATGCCAAAGTCTAAATGGAAGAACACATGAGACTACTGCTGACTATGGTGCATGAGATATGAAGGGTTGGTTTTACTTGACGTGACTGGGGATGTACTTATTTGATCCCCTGGCATATACAGATGGGATTGTATGAGACGCTCTTGTCCAAATATATGTCTACATAAAACAGGACAAAACTCTTAAGAATTCAGGTTGCAGCAATGAAAGTTATGAGATGAAAACAACCAATACATAAACAACTGTAACATTCTGGTGCCACAAGGGTGTGCCCAGTTAAGATATGGGCTGTACAATTCAATGGATGCACGGTTACGTGCTTGGGCGTCCTGACATGGGTAGATCACGGGTGTTAGTATCACATCCTTTTAACCCTTGAAATCAACCAACGCAAGAGACACTAGTGAATGTCTGGTGCACCATGGATGTGCACCCCTATGATGTGGGCAGTACAATTAAGGGATTCACGAGTATGTACTTTAGGCATCCTGTCCTGGGTAAAACACAGGTTTATGAATCGCCACCTTATTTTTCCCTTGGCTCCCTTTTTTGTCAGAACTTGCCCACAGTCTATTTCTCCCTTGGATTCCGAACTTCTCCTGCTAATATTACCCTTTCCTTCCGGAAGATTGATACTGGCGGTAATGTTCTTTTCCTTGCTCTTACATTTTATCCTTTTCCATTTCTTAACAGTGGAACTGGTGCCTTCTCCCTTTCTTTCGAAATCTCTTTCTGCTCCAACTATTCCTTCACAGTTTTTTTTTTTTTTCCTCGTGTTTCTTACGTATTTCTCTCTCATCCACCAAGCCCTGGTAAGATTCTTGTCCTCCTCTCAGTTTGCACTTGGCTGTATTCTCCACACGTTCTTTCAAACTTGCTGCACTTTTGCACCCGCGTTTTTCTCTAAGTTTGCACCTGGCAGTATTTTCCACACGTTCTTCAAAACTTGCTGCACCATCACAACAGCCTGCCACTTTTACACCCGTGTTTTTTTCCAGTGCCTTCTCCTTCATTTGTTCTCTTCTTCTTCCCTCGAGAGATATTCTCAATTCCTTTTTAAGCTTGCAAAGTTCCTCCATAGCCATGGTGGATTGTTCAACCACACTCATTTCCTCGTAGGCTAATTCTGGTACTTCCAGAATATACTGTTCACTGATCATTATCCTTATTTCTTTCCTTACATTGTCTCCTACAACGTTTCCCAACAACGCATTCTGTTTTTCCTCAAATTTGACAAAGGCTGCTATTTTTTCCTTTTTGTACTTCCAAACCCCTTTAGTCACTGCTTCAATGACCTTAGATGGAGGCGTCTTTCCTCTCACAATCTCCAGCAAGGTAAATTGACTCCCTTAGATTACAGCCAACCCTCTCCTGGGTTCAGAACTTTTGAAATTTCGCAATGTCCTTAATTTCCAACGTTCCTCCCCTTTAAGTACAGCTAGCTCTTCTTCCACATTATAAATCTTGTTACTTTTCTTCACTTGACTCCACACTATCTCTCCTCCTCCACTCACGATGCTGTATTCACCCGTTTCTTCTTCATCTAATTCATTTCCTAGAGTTATATATAATTCACTCTTACTAAAGTTCTTGTCTACCACAGTACTCTGTGGCCCTGAGACAGCGATGAGGCTCATACATGCTCCCCCTATCATGATGGTATGCCTCTGCTTTGCTTCGCTCTTGTTCCTCACCATTACGTTATCTCCCTCTTCTCTGTGCATTTTTCCCACTTGTAGATTGGCACTCCCTTCCTGCTGCCAGTGTTCATTAGATTCCTGCACAGTCTCTTCCCCGGCGTTTCTGTCTGTTCTTCTTATGTCTCTCTTCTCTCTGTTATTATTCATTTTCCTGGTACCTGTTCCCGATCTGTGAAAAAATGTTCTTTTTTTTTTTTTCTTTCAAGTTTCCTTTAGGCCTTTAGTTATTTCACAAAATGTTAGTTTCTCCCAAATTTCCCTCCTATATTCACGAACATCTAATGCTTCTTTTGTTTTGAATATGTTCCTCTGACATCAAAGGTTACACTCTTCCTCATTCGACTCAGCTCACACTTTACCTTATTTTCACCGGGTGGTGGTTGTTAACTTGCTACTTTTCTTCACTCACTTCAGGAGACTATAGTAATCACCAAACCTTCTCCCCCTCACGTTAAAGCACAGAAGATATACGCATCACACTCACTGCGTGATGACTCCGATCAATTTCAAATGCTGCACCAGGGGTTTGCTGAACACTCTGTTCTTCTCGAATCTCCTCAAGCAGCTCACACACGTTGCCAAAGATCAGTTTCAGACGCGGACACCCAGTCCTGCTCCCGTTTGCCCTGACGGTATCAAAGGCTCCTCACACGCACCTGCTCCAACTCTGTGCTTTCCGCCATGGGTTCAGCCTTTGGGTACTTTTCATCCCAAACTCCTCAACGAACATGCCTGAACTCTCAGAGGCTGTTCTCTACTCGCCATCTAATTCAACTTTGTGTTTGGAAACAACACTTCCTCATGCCGTCTCCTACAATTGCTTCAATCGCTTGGAGCCCAGCCTCGGGTCAGTTTCAAATGCTCTGTCGGGGTTTTGACTAAATTCCTGCTCTGTTCCTTTCCCCAAGGACAGCTTCAATGGCTCATCTCAATCCCTTGTGCAGAACCACTAGAAATCCGGCCGGGGTCTTGCTTTCCTTCACTATAGCAATTTCAAAGATGCGCCAATCACTGCACCTCAAATCCAAAAGTCCACGGAATATGTTTAACTCACTCTAGCTTCAGCTGTGAAACTCCTTGGCACTTTATTTCAATAATTCCACACGCGGGTTGTTTTCTGGTGTACCATTCTACACACTGTACAAACTTCATTTACTGGCACGGTGGCTCGCTACACACACTGTTTCCCTTGTTTTATTATTGTATTTTCCACCTTTATTTTCACACTGCTGCAATGCACCACCTCTATACAGTGTCACGAGGCTTCAGCACCAAAGGTTACACTCCACGCGTCTCTCAGTATTTCTGGGGCTCAACACATTAATGCAGTCCAGCCCGGGTCCCCCACGGTTAATCTCCTTCACCCAAATGAATGCGTGAAACCTAGTGCATTCCCCGAGACTTTCCACACACCTCCTTCAATTCTGGGGGTCAGGGGCAAGTATCTTCCCAACACTGTCATTAAATCATGCCTCGGATAATTTTCCGCTCACCTCAAATCAGTTCCTTTCGCGATGCTTCAAATGCGACTTTGATGCACGCTAAGCTACTTTCAAACGTCGCTCACCACAAAACAGTTCTTTTTGTGTTACTTGAAATGCGACTATAATACGTGCACCGCTCACTTCACCTCACGCAGCTTCAAGGTCTCACAACATGGACCTACGTAGATCTACGGCAAATGGAGAACTATGCCTTACTTCATTGTCTCCTGCTACTTCGCACCGCTGGCTCCGGTATCACAGTGCGCAGAGCGTCGCACGTCACTGTCACTGAGGAGTGTCTACCGCATGATAGATTGCGACAGGAGAGGGTAGGTTCGGCACACTGACGCCGTCCTTGCCTTCGCACTCCGCCTTTGCCCTCCTGTGCCCAGCGTGACACTCGATTAGCACCCTATCGTGATGGGAGGGATAGTGCTTCTGAATCCTACTTCTCACCCCCGATGGCAGAACCGGAACTTCCTGTCAACGACTCGACGGTTCCTCGGGGCAAGACTCTCCGTCTTGTCACACTCTGAATTCCTTTCTACGCAGACAGCCTGACAGCCTTCCGCTCCACAGAGGAGACTTATTACGGTGCCAAGAGACGCCCCTTCAACGCCAGAAACGGAACGCTTTCGCTATGTGTGGTGCCCGGCGGCCTCAGATCAACATGCCGCTGCTTAATTACAGGTCCGTGCACCTCTTCAAAACCACTCTCCAAATCGCTCGATGTGCCCAGCAGCCTCAGATCAACGTGCCTCAGCTAATTACGGTTCCTTACACCTCTTCAGAACGTTTCATTAAATAACGCGTTGTGCCCGGCCACTTCCGCTCAGCATGCCGCTGATTCTTCGTATGTCCCTTTCCCTCCTCCGTCACACCAACGGGACTGTAAACACCGGCTCCACCAACGCCTGTGACTTCAAACGAGGAGGCAAGCTTCCTCTCCTCCCCTCAGCACCAGCTCACCGACTCCCAGGCTAAAACCACTTCCGACTTTTAGAAGCGAGAGCCTGACGTCCAGCAGAGACGCTCTTCGGTTGATTATTTCTAGTGCTGGGAAATCCACAGTTCACTCGATCCGCAATGTCCGCACAAGCATCAAGTTCATCCCGGGGAGGGAAAGCACCTCACTGACCCCGGCTCAGCTCCCGGTCCTCGTCGCCACAATGTAGTAATAACTCACTACTCAAAATGAGGTTTCCATGAAAGTACATTTATTAAGTCATGTACAACAGGTGCTCCCGGCTTGGCGGCATAACTCTTCTCACAACGTTCTAACCTGCGCTCCCGGAGGTAGCGCGGACCATACCAAGTGGGCAGCAAGAGAAGGGGGGGCAACGGGGTGAGGGAGAGGAGTAAGGTTACAACAGGGATCCATCCACACCTACAGTAAACGAGGATGATGACATCGATGGTGGTTTTGCGAGGGTTACCAATGTGTTGCAAACCCAATGACTTCTCAACCATGTTCCAATAATAACCATCTTAGTGGGGGCGAGCTTAGCCTTGGTATGTTTCTATCTTGGAATATTGCTGGGCTGGGAAGTAAGCTAGACTCTCAAACGTGGGTAGAATTCATTAATGGGTTTGATGTGTGTTGCTTCCAAGAAACTTGGGCTTGTGACCCCGTTTTCCTCTGTGGCTACTTAAACTTTTCTATACCGGCCTTTAGAGGAGGTAGGGGTCGGCCAATGGAGGACTCACATTATATGGATAAAGCAGGACCTGGACATTTCTATCAAAGTGTTGGATTTGAGTATTAGTGATTTACAATTGCTAAGAATTTCATCAAAAAAGGGGGTTGCAATCGACCTGTACAAGGTCTATGCAAGAGGCAGTAATTCAGCTAACTCTCCCACCCTAGAGGTGTTGTCCGCCTCCCTAGAAACTAAGTCCCAAGACAGTAGGGTATTAGTAGCCGGGGATCTAAACAGGACCTTCGAACCTCTTGACAGTACAAACGATCCCTTAGGGAAGGATGAGGACACTCTTTGGGGAGTACCATCTTTATGCTTAAATCCTGTCAAGCGGTGGACGAAGGATATTCTGTTATTAAATACCATCTGTATGGAGTATGGCCTAAGAGCCCTGAATGGGAGAAAACCAGGGGACAAGGAGGGCAGTTGTACTTTTGATAATGGCCATAGCAGGAGTAGAATAGATTATGTAATATGTAGTCTCAGGCTGTGGCAGGGAGTTATTGATATGGTCATTAAGCCCAGAATAGAAAGTGACCACAACCCCCTTTGTGTGACCCATAGGTGGTGGAATGTTGGATCCCAAAATATGCATTTAAGAAATGACCAGATCCCAGTAATGGCTAATGACGCACAAAGGCTAAAATGGCCAAGGGTATTGGCAAATGATGAAGCAATGACCTACATTAATCTTGAGGTGGATAAGGCAATTTCCACTATGGAAGCGGCAGAATCTATAACCCCCGGATCTAGGGATATTACAGACATCCATGATAAGCTATTTTCCCTCCTTAAACCATGTTTCATACAGCCAAAAAACAATAAAGGGAAAAAACCCCCGGAAGTTGCTAGGTGGTTTAATTTCCAGTGCAGATCTGCCCAATTGAAATTGAGCCAAGCCATTAGAGAAAGGGACAGTGCTGCAATCAGAGCGGCTAGGAAATTGTACAAAATAGCCATCTCCCAGGCAAAGAGGAAATGGGATGAAGACCACTGGGCAGAGTTAAAGGAGGCTTCTAGTAGTAAGGATTCTAGGCTTTTCTGGAAAATTATTAAGTGGGGCAGAGGAGGTACCCCCGCAAGGCCTGATAACAATGTAGCCGAAGAAGCCTGGGTTGAGTACTTCAGACCCCAATACGCTGAAGTAAAGTATCCTGGGATGGGGGAGGTCATACTGCCAGTCTTTGCTATTGACAATTTGTTCTCCCTCAAAGAAGTAGAGAATGCAATTAGCACTGTACAACGCGGGAGAGCACCGGGGCTAGACGGGATACCCTCGGATGTCTTCAAGCACGACATGAAGAGATGGGCGAGGTATATCTTTCTGCTGGGAAATGCTCTAGCCAAGGGGGGTTGGTACCCGAGCTATGGCAAGGAGCAATCATCATACCCATTTACAAAAAAGGAGATCGTTCTCTCCCCGCCAACTACAGGCCCATAAGTCTGATAGCAACCATACAAAAAGTAATGGGGAAAATGGTTACAAACCAGCTTATGGATTGGGTGGATGATAACAACGCTCTTTCCCCCTATCAGGCAGGATTCAGGCGGGCAACCAGCACAATTGACCAGGTCTTCCGTTTTACTATACTGCGGTGGAGGACGGTTCTGCTTGGCAGGGGCTGCCTGTATGTCGCATTTGTCGACCTGCGGGCAGCATTTGATTTGGTCCCCAGGTTTAAGTTATGGCTGGTCCTGCAAAAGCTAGGCATTCCGGTTGAATTGCTCACCCTAATCATGCGACTGCATGAATTCAATTTTGCAAGAGTTCAGTGGGGTGGGAATGGTGAGCCAACATCGGACTTCCCGGTGGAAAGGGGGGTCCGCCAAGGCTGTGCCATGGCACACTTACTCTTCTCATTATTCATTAATGGGATTGTCGAGCGAATGTTAGACGTGAGTATGGATGCACCATCGTTAGCGGGTGCCAGGGTCCCGATCCTGATGTTCGCTGACGACACCCTAATCATGTCAAAGACTCCTGCAGGGTTACAACGTGCATTAAACATATTTGATGTTTTTTGCAAAGAGCACGGCTTAGAAGTAAATGTGGGTAAGACGAAATTAATGGTCTTTTCCCCACGCCGTAAAATTCATCCCAAGGTAACCCTGAATAACACTAAGCTAGAGGTTGTTAAGGAGTTTACGTACTTAGGGGTCCAAATAGCAGAGGGCTCGGGTTGGTCCCATCACCTGGAAAAAACGGCCCTAAAACACCAACAATTATCAGGTGCATTGCGGGGGGAACACAGAAAATCCAAGACTAAACCGATTAAACCTGTCCTTATAGTATACGATGCAAAGGTACTAGGTGCTACCTTATATGGTGCAGAGTTATGGGCTTGGGACAACCTCTCGACCTTACAGATATCTGAAAACAGGTTCCTCAGAGTGATCACAGGCCTCCCACAGAGTACCCCCCTAATACCATTGTTCCTGGAGTTGGGTAGACGGTCAATTAGTGATAGAGCGCGACTGCACCCTGTTCTCTATTGGAGACGTCTCTGGACAACCCCTGAGATTAGGCATTATGCTGATGGTTTCCTGGCAATAATCAAGGAAGATAATTTTCACAAGATAAAGTGGCTAAAAAATCTAAGGGCTATGTTAATTAACTTGGGGCTTTCTAATCTTTGGACCAACCCGCAGGGGGAAGTCTTCCCAAGTAAGGAAGCCCTCAAGTCCCAATATTGGGATTGTGTGGATAACAACCTTCTGAGAGGCACTAGGTCTGATTCCATGGCGGGTCGCTTCTTGGAAGTCAAAATCTACCCTATCTTAGAAAATTACTGGGACAACATCACAGTCCCACTGGACAGGAAGTTAGTCTTCCAGTTAAGATCTGGATCCCTCCCGCTAAAAAAACTAACTGCGGGATGGCAGAGGCCGACCAATATGTCATGTCCAGTGTGTGAAGCAGCTGTTGAAAGCTTAGGCCACTTTTTATTTGTCTGCAAAGCCTATTCGTCACCTAGGAGGGTATGGCTCACCCCTGTATGTAAAAATCTTGGGACACGACATAGTGCAGTGGCATTGAGAATTCTATGTACATCTACCCAGGAGTCGATAGTTCTCGGGGTAGCCAAATATCTGGGGTGGGCTTGGGCAATTAGGCGGCGGTCGATGGGTGGGCTTAGTTAATCTGGTTTATATTCGTTTTACAAATCCCAATGTAACTTGTTATATATGTGTACTTTTATATGTCGGTATTGTATGAGCTTGCACAAACTGTTTTACATGAATATGTATATGTTAAATGATCTGTTTTTATCTGTTATGTCTGATTTTATGTTGTGCTTTTATGAGAAATTATCTCGAATAAAGCTTGTTCAACCAACCATAAATATGATGCCATGATCACATTTGAAATATTCAATGAGTCCCCTTATTTCCTTGCTGATAATGTTTATTGCATATCCATTCTAATTCTCTTTCAATAATACCAGTTGGGATACTATATGTTTATTCCGATTATCCACCCCATTTCCAACGTGGTTGATGGGTTTTTGCTCCTGTGTTTTATACAAGACATGTGAAGCACAGCATCGGGTGGAAGCCTGACCCGCATGAACGTTGTTTCACACTGTTATAAATTGATAAATCCATTCCAGGCCATTCTGACCGGCCTAATTTAAAAGAATGCCTTGCGCCTGAGAGAATATCCATGCATTCACAGATTACTCTCTTTTGGCTTCAATTATAAACTTTCTAACTAAGCAGACCAAGTATAAGAAACTGGGTTCTTAGTTGAGAGTAGTAGAAGCACCAATCAAATAATAAACACAGTCATTGTCTGGGTGAACTACAAAAGTCACTAAGTAAGCCTGTGCTTACCCTCTAGTACCTTAACACAAAAGCACTCACGCTTTACTTAGTAGTAATGTGTATAGTACTTAAACAAATAAAGTACTAAAGTGAAAACACTGCACAAGAAAACTCTCAAATCTTTTTACATTGCTAGAGCTTCATGTTAGCAGTGGTCACAGTCTACTGCTGCTGATGCTGGTTCTTGTCGAAGACGTAAAGAGCAGGTTGTCACAGGAGATTCACATCAGCGGGCATCGCAGATGGTTGTCAGGCGACATGAGGAGTCCATTTGTAGTCGCACAGGGACCAAAAACCTTAGAATCTTCATCAGAGACTCAGGAATTGTGGTTTTTAGGCAGGAAGAGAATACTCTGATGCCAGTAAAGGGTCACGACCTTGACTGGGTGACCAGCGCTCACGTCAGCAGAGGCCAGCAACAGGACTCATGCCGGTTCATGCAGGTCCAGTTGGTGCTGGTCGGCTTGACAGTTGCAGGGAGACCTATTGAAACTTGTTTTTTCCCTGTAGCTCTAACAGGAGGTTAGTCAACTGACACTTTGAAGCACTTATGTGGAGCCTGAGCTTAAGTCAAGCAGGTCCAATCTTCATTTTTCAGATAAGAGGGCAATCCATTTCCTGAACCTATCACAGGACCAGCAGTGTTCTGATGAGAGATTTTGAAGGTGCCACTTTTATCCTCAGTGCCAGCCTATGGGGGAGGGATGTCCCGTCTGTCTAAACTTGCCTCTTACCTATGTTTGGCTCCAAAATGTGTAGGGTAACAAAGGGTAGACAGGCATATTTGTGAGATGCATTTGTCAGAGGCACAACAGGCAACCCTTAGAAGTCAGGAAGGGCAGGGTCAGCCCTAAGGCTATGCTTTGAAGTTCAGGAAGGCTAAGCACAACCTTCAAGGACATCCCAGTCAGGAGGTGAACACCCAGCCCCACACCCAAGGCCCTTTAGTCCTCACATCTGGAAGTAATACACAAAACAATATTTGAGATACATTCAGACTCATGTGATCCTGGATCTTGGCAGAAATGCACATTTGATTTATGCAGAAAAATACACACATTGTAAAATTGGGTTTTACAGAATAACAACTTAAAATCCGGCTTTATGATTAAAGAGGTTCACATATTACAATGTATTGGAATGGAAACAGTGTCCCTTGAACTGGTCCCAAATTGAAGTTATGACTTATAAAGCGTAGCAAGGTAACCCGTTGTTAGTCTATGTGAGACTTAGCTTTACAACATTGAAAACTGCCTTTAGGAGTTTATTCATTGTCAGGGCATGTAAAACTGAAATAAACATGTCCTACGTTTTACATACAATGCACCCTGCCCTTTATATTATGGGTGAATTCTATGTATTAAACAGGAAGATTTAGGCCTAGCAAAAGGTTTGTAATGACTGGTTGAAATGGCAGTTTAACACATTACTACAGATTTTAGTGGTAGGCCTGAGACATGTTTTGCAGTGCTACTTTAGTGGGGGAGGAGGGCACAATGAGTGCTGCAAAGCACTTGTAGCCTTTAATTTCCAGGCCCTGGGTATATTTATTACCATATAATAGGGTCTTACAAGTAAAGTAAATGTAACCAATCAGACAAATACCATCAGGGGCGGCTCTAGGCTCATGGCGGCCCTGGGCAGGGAGCGTAGGTATGGGGCCCCCGGACGAATACAGGCACGGAGGCCAGTGAAGAGGAGGGGAGTCATGGTGTTCGGAAGTGGAACAGAGCTGGAGCTCGCCAAATCACTGCCAGGGGCCGCCACGCAAATATGTATCCATTCTCAGAGGATTATTATATTAAGGATATATATTTACGTTGTGGCCCCTGGGGTTTGGCGGCCCTGTGCAGGTGCACAGCTTGCACATGCCTAACGCCGCCCCTGACGCCATCTTTACCCTGTTTGCAAGGGAGACCATAATTTGTTTACCACTATTTAGCAGCCCCAAAAGCCATCAAAAACGAGTTCAGCGAATGAAGAAAAAAATGGTGGATGACCTTGCATAAAGGGCCAGGGTGAACACCACCTCATTCCGTTCCTGTTTTAAACATCTAGGACTCATATTACCAGCTCACTGACTAGTAATATATTGTTAGGTTGTAAGGCTGATCAACAGATTTAAAACCATCACCACTGACATTGATTAGATGCAAATACATTTCATAAGCATTTATTCTTTATTACTATTTGATAGGTTGACAAGCCTAGCCCGAATGTAAACATTTGGTAGATATCTCTAGGTGGTGAATAGTGTTTGAACAGAAGACAAGTAATCCTTCTTCCTTTTCACCACAGCCTATATGTTTTCCTCTTGTACTGTAACACTACCCAGGTTCATAACACGGATGTGCAACCTGACAGCCCTCAAACACAAGACCCACATTAAAAGATGGAAGGAACAGCAGTGTTTAATAGCAACAACTCTAGCCCAAAAGAGAAGCAAAAAACAAAAGTTACTAGAAAACCTAAATGTGCGCAATAGCAAAGCAAAAATAGAGATGCCTATAGAATTTTGAGGACAATAAAATTCCGCAAAAAAAATTATTTTAGAAAATCAACTTTGAAGCACTAAGGAAATGTTTGACAATTAAAGAATTTTACAAATTAGGTAAGGCGTAACATTTACAGACTAGAGCTCCTAACACTTAAACCACTTTACACTCAATTACCACAATTGTGGAGAAGTGTAGCTCACTGGTTAGAGGATGATTCAGAAAAGGGGGTGGTGGTGATGAACAGAGTGTCTGAATTAAGCAGACCACTCTTACCCAGTCCAAAGATCAGGGCTTGATCCATCACCGTTTTTTAGCTCACTGCACCATCCCAGCTCAGAACTTGGCTATATGCAAATTAGTCTGACCCTGGCCCAGTGCATCATGGGAACAGGGCAGACCAAACTATCAAGCCAATTCTTATACTGGGAAGGAAACAAGCTACCGGGGACCGGTTTCTGGCATTTCAGCCGTCTTCGGCCCGGCTTGCTTGAATCCTGATGGTGCAATGAGCTAGGGACTCACATCTGAGTATACCCTTCCACGCTTATGGTGGACAAAAATGATTCAGAAAAGGGGGTGGTGATGAACAGAGTGTCTGAATTAAGCAGACCACTCTTACCCAGTCCAAATATCAGGGCTTGATCCATCACCGTTTTTTAGCTCACTGCACCATCCCAGCTCAGAACTTGGCTATATGCAAATTTGTCTGACCCTGGCCCAGTGCATCATGGGAACAGGGCAGACCAAACTACCAAGCCAATTCTTATACTGGGAAGGAAACAAGCTACCGGGGACCGGTTTCTGGCATTTCAGCCGTCTTCGGCCCGGCTTGCTTGAATCCTGATGGTGCAATGAGCTAGGGACTCACATCTGAGTATACCCTTCCACACTTATGGTGGACAAAAATGATTCAGAAAAGGGGGTGGTGATGAACAGAGTGTCTGAATTAAGCAGACCACTCTTACCCAGTCAAAAGATCAGGGCTTGATCCATCACCGTTTTTTAGCTCACTGCACCATCCCAGCTCAGAACATGGCTATATGCAAATTAGTCTGACCCTGGCCCAGTGCATCATGGGAACAGGGCAGACCAAACTACCAAGCCAATTCTTATACTGGGAAGGAAACAAGCTACCGGGGACCGGTTTCTGGCATTTCAGCCGTCTTCGGCCCGGCTTGCTTGAATCCTGATGGTGCAATGAGCTAGGGACTCACATCTGAGTATACCCTTCCACGCTTATGGTGGACAAAAATTATTCAGAAAAGGGGGTGGTGATGAACAGAGTGTCTGAATTAAGCAGACCACTCTTACCCAGTCCAAAGATCAGGGCTTGATCCATCACCGTTTTTTAGCTCACTGCACCATCCCAGCTCAGAACTTGGCTATATGCAAATTAGTCTGACCCTGGCCCAGTGCATCATGGGAACAGGGCAGACCAAACTACCAAGCCAATTCTTATACTGGGAAGGAAACAAGCTACCGGGGACCGGTTTCTGGCATTTCAGCCGTCTTCGGCCCTGCTTGCTTGAATCCTGATGGTGCAATGAGCTAGGGACTCACATCTGAGTATACCCTTCCACGCTTATGGTGGACAAAAATTATTCAGAAAAGGGGGTGGTGATGAACAGAGTGTCTGAATTAAGCAGACCACTCTTACCCAGTCCAAAGATCAGGGCTTGATCCATCACCGTTTTTTAGCTCACTGCACCATCCCAGCTCAGAACTTGGCTATATGCAAATTAGTCTGAACCTGGCCCAGTGCATCATGGGAACAGGGCAGACCAAACTACCAAGCCAATTCTCATACTGGGAAGGAAACAAGCTACCGGGGACCGGTTTCTGGCATTTCAGCCGTCTTCGGCCCGGCTTGCTTGAATCCTGATGGTGCAATGAGCTAGGGACTCACATCTGAGTATACCCTTCCACGCTTATGGTGGACAAAAATGATTCAGAAAAGGGGGTGGTGATGAACAGAGTGTCTGAATTAAGCAGACCACTCTTAACCAGTCCAAAGATGAGGGCTTGATCCATCACCGTTTTTTAGCTCACTGCACCATCCCAGCTCAGAACTTGGCTATATGCAAATTAGTCTGACCCTGGCCCAGTGCATCATGGGAACAGGGCAGACCAAACTACCAAGCCAATTCTTATACTGAGAAGGAAACAAGCTACTGGGGACCGGTTTCTGGCATTTCAGCCGTCTTCGGCCCGGCTTGCTTGAATCCTGATGGTGCAATGAGCTAGGGACTCACATCTGAGTATACCCTTCCACGCTTATGGTGGACAAAAATGATTCAGAAAAGGGGGTGGTGATGAACAGAGTGTCTGAATTAAGCAGACCACTCTTACCCAGTCCAAAGATCAGGGCTTGATCCATCACCGTTTTTTAGCTCACTGCACCATCCCAGCTCAGAACTTGGCTATATGCAAATTAGTCTGACCCTGGCCCAGTGCATCATGGGAACAGGGCAGACCAAACTACCAAGCCAATTCTTATACTGGGAAGGAAACAAGCTACCGGGGACCGGTTTCTGGCATTTCAGCCGTCTTCGGCCCGGCTTGCTTGAATCCTGATGGTGCAATGAGCTAGGGACTCACATCTGAGTATACCCTTCCACGCTTATGGTGGACAAAAATGATTCAGAAAAAGGGGGTGGTGATGAACAGAGTGTCTGAATTAAGCAGACCACTCTTACCCAGTCCAAAGATCAGGGCTTGATCCATCACCGTTTTTTAGCTCACTGCACCATCCCAGCTCAGAACTTGGCTATATGCAAATTAGTCTGACCCTGGCCCAGTGCATCATGGGAACAGGGCAGACCAAACTACCAAGCCAATTCTTATACTGGGAAGGAAACAAGCTACCGGGGACCGGTTTCTGGCCTTTCAGCCGTCTTCGGCCCGGCTTGCTTGAATCCTGATGGTGCAATGAGCTAGGGACTCACATCTGAGTATACCCTTCCACGCTTATGGTGGACAAAAATGATTCAGAAAAGGGGGTGGTGATGAACAGAGTGTCTGAATTAAGCAGACCACTCTTACACAGTCCAAAGATCAGGGCTTGATCCATCACTGTTTTTTAGCTCACTGCACCATCCCAGCTCAGAACTTGGCTATATGCAAATTAGTCTGACCCTGGCCCAGTGCATCATGGGAACAGGGCAGACCAAACTACCAAGCCAATTCTTATACTGGGAAGGAAACAAGCTACCGGGGACCGGTTTCTGGCATTTCAGCCGTCTTCGGCCCGGCTTGCTTGAATCCTGATGGTGCAATGAGCTAGGGACTCACATCTGAGTATACCCTTCCACGCTTATGGTGGACAAAAATGATTCAGAAAAGGGGGTGGTGATGAACAGAGTGTCTGAATTAAGCAGACCACTCTTACCCAGTCCAAAGATCAGGGCTTGATCCATCACTGTTTTTTAGCTCACTGCACCATCCCAGCTCAGAACTATGCTATATGCAAATTAGTCTGACCCTGGCCCAGTGCATCATGGGAACAGGGCAGACCAAACTACCAAGCCAATTTTTATACTGGGAAGGAAACAAGCTACCGGGGACCAGTTTCTGGCATTTCAGCCGTCTTCGGCCCGGCTTGCTTGAATCCTGATGGTGCAATGAGCTAGGGACTCACATCTGAGTATACCCTTCCACGCTTATGGTGGACAAAAATGATTCAGAAAAGGGGGTGGTGATGAACAGAGTGTCTGAATTAAGCAGACCACTCTTACCCAGTCCAAAGATCAGGGCTTGATCCATCACCGTTTTTTAGCTCACTGCACCATCCCAGCTCAGAACTTGGCTATATGCAAATTAGTCTGACCCTGGCCCAGTGCATCATGGGAACAGGGCAGACCAAACTACCAAGCCAATTCTTATACTGGGAAGGAAACAAGCTACCGGGGACCGGTTTCTGGCATTTCAGCCGTCTTCGGCCCGGCTTGCTTGAATCCTGATGGTGCAATGAGCTAGGGACTCACATCTGAGTATACCCTTCCACGCTTATGGTGGACAAAAATGATTCAGAAAAGGGGGTGGTGATGAACAGAGTGTCTGAATTAAGCAGACCACTCTTACCCAGTCCAAAGATCAGGGCTTGATCCATCACCGTTTTTTAGCTCACTGCACCATCCCAGCTCAGAACTTGGCTATATGCAAATTAGTCTGACCCTGGCCCAGTGCATCATGGTAACAGGGCAGACCAAACTACCAAGCCAATTCTTATACTGGGAAGGAAATAAGCTACCGGGGACCGGTTTCTGGCATTTCAGCCATCTTCGGCCCGGCTTGCTTGAATCCTGATGGTGCAATGAGCAAGGGACTCACATCTGAGTATACCCTTCCACGCTTATGGTGGACAAAAATGATTCAGAAAAGGGGGTGGTGATGAACAGAGTGTCTGAATTAAGCAGACCACTCTTACCCAGTCCAAAGATCAGGGCTTGATCCATCACCGTTTTTTAGCTCACTGCACCATCCCAGCTCAGAACTTGGCTATATGCAAATTAGTCTGACCCTGGCCCAGTGCATCATGGGAACAGGGCAGACCAAACTACCAAGCCAATTCTTATACTGGGAAGGAAACAAGCTACCGGGGACCAGTTTCTGGCATTTCAGCCGTCTTCGGCCCGGCTTGCTTGAATCCTGATGGTGCAATGAGCTAGGGACTCACATCTGAGTATACCCTTCCACGCTTATGGTGGACAAAAATGATTCAGAAAAGGGGGTGGTGATGAACAGAGTGTCTGAATTAAGCAGACCACTCTTACCCAGTCCAAAGATCAGGGCTTGATCCATCACCGTTTTTTAGCTCTCTGCACCATCCCAGCTCAGAACTTGGCTTTATGCAAATTAGTCTGACCCTGGCCCAGTGCATCATGGGAACAGGGCAGACCAAACTACCAAGCCAATTCTTATACTGGGAAGGAAACAAGCTACCGGGGACCGGTTTCTGGCATTTCAGCCGTCTTCGGCCCGGCTTGCTTGAATCCTGATGGTGCAATGAGCTAGGGACTCACATCTGAGTATACCCTTCCACGCTTATGGTGGACAAAAATGATTCAGAAAAGGGGGTGGTGATGAACAGAGTGTCTGAATTAAGCAGACCACTCTTACCCAGTCCAAAGATCAGGGCTTGATCCATCACCGTTTTTTAGCTCACTGCACCATCCCAGCTCAGAACTTGGCTATATGCAAATTAGTCTGACCCTGGCCCAGTGCATCATGGGAACAGGGCAGACCAAACTACCAAGCCAATTCTTATACTGGGAAGGAAATAAGCTACCGGGGACCGGTTTCTGGCATTTCAGCCGTCTTCGGCCCGGCTTGCTTGAATCCTGATGGTGCAATGAGCAAGGGACTCACATCTGAGTATACCCTTCCACGCTTATGGTGGACAAAAATGATTCAGAAAAGGGGGTGGTGATGAACAGAGTGTCTGAATTAAGCAGACCACTCTTACCCAGTCCAAAGATCAGGGCTTGATCCATCACTGTTTTTTAGCTCACTGCACCATCCCAGCTCAGAACTTGGCTATATGCAAATTAGTCTGACCCTGGCCCAGTGCATCATGGGAACAGGGCAGACCAAACTACCAAGCCAATTCTTATACTGGGAAGGAAACAAGCTACCGGGGACCGGTTTCTGGCATTTCAGCCGTCTTCGGCCCGGCTTGCTTGAATCCTGATGGTGCAATGAGCTAGGGACTCACATCTGAGTATACCCTTCCACGCTTATGGTGGACAAAAATGATTCAGAAAAGGGGGTGGTGATGAACAGAGTGTCTGAATTAAGCAGACCACTCTTACCCAGTCCAAAGATCAGGGCTTGATCCATCACCGTTTTTTAGCTCACTGCACCATCCCAGCTCAGAACTTGGCTATATGCAAATTAGTCTGACCCTGGCCCAGTGCATCATGGGAACAGGGCAGACCAAACTACCAAGCCAATTCTTATATTGGGAAGGAAACAAGCTACCGGGGACCGGTTTCTGGCATTTCAGCCGTCTTCGGCCCGGCTTGCTGCCTTGAATCCTGATGGTGCAATGAGCTAGGGACTCACATCTGAGTATACCCTTCCACGCTTATGGTGGACAAAAATGATTCAGAAAAGGGGGTGGTGATGAACAGAGTGTCTGAATTAAGCAGACCACTCTTACCCAGTCCAAAGATCAGGGCTTGATCCATCACCGTTTTTTAGCTCACTGCACCATCCCAGCTCAGAACTTGGCTATATGCAAATTAGTCTGACCCTGGCCCAGTGCATCATGGGAACAGGGCAGACCAAACTACCAAGCCAATTCTTATACTGGGAAGGAAACAAGCTACCGGGGACCAGTTTCTGGCATTTCAGCCGTCTTCGGCCCGGCTTGCTTGAATCCTGATGGTGCAATGAGCTAGGGACTCACATCTGAGTATACCCTTCCACGCTTATGGTGGACAAAAATGATTCAGAAAAGGGGGCAGGGTGTGGCAGGGTATACTCTGACATGAGTCCCTTTCTCACTGCACCATCAGGATTCAAGCAAGCCGGGCCGAAGACGGCTGAAATGCCAGAAACCGGTCCCCGGTAGCTTGTCTCCTTTCTGGTGAAGAATTGGCTTGGTAGTTTAGTCTGCCCTGTTCCCATGATGCACTGGGCCAGGGACAGACTGATTTGCATATAGCCAGGTTCTGAGCTGGGATGGTGCAGTGAGATAAATAACGGTGATGGATCAAGCCCTGATCTTTGGACTGGGTAAGAGTGGTCTGCTCAATTCAGACACTCTGTTCATCACCACCCCCTTTTCTGAATCGTTTTCGGCCACTATAGGTGTGGCAGGGTATACTCAGACATGAGTCCCTTTCTCACTGCACCATCAGGATTCAAGCAAGCCGGGCCGAAGACGGCTGAAATGCCAGAAACCGGTCCCCGGTAGCTTGTCTCCTTTCTGGTGAAGAATTGGCTTGGTAGTTTAGTCTGCCCTGTTCCCATGATGCACTGGGCCAGGGACAGACTGATTTGCATATAGCCAGGTTCTGAGCTGGGATGGTGCAGTGAGATAAATAACGGTGATGGATCAAGCCCTGATCTTTGGACTGGGTAAGAGTGGTCTGCTCAATTCAGACACTCTGTTCATCACCACCCCCTTTTCTGAATCGTTTTTGGCCACTATAGGTGTGGCAGGGTATACTCAGACATGAGTCCCTTTCTCACTGCACCATCAGGATTCAAGCAAGCCGGGCCGAAGACGGCTGAAATGCCAGAAACCGGTCCCCGGTAGCTTGTCTCCTTTCTGGTGAAGAATTGGCTTGGTAGTTTAGTCTGCCCTGTTCCCATGATGCACTGGGCCAGGGACAGACTGATTTGCATATAGCCAGGTTCTGAGCTGGGATGGTGCAGTGAGATAAATAACGGTGATGGATCAAGCCCTGATCTTTGGACTGGGTAAGAGTGGTCTGCTCAATTCAGACACTCTGTTCATCACCACCCCCTTTTCTGAATCGTTTTTGGCCACTATAGGTGTGGCAGGGTATACTCAGACATGAGTCCCTTTCTCACTGCAGCATCAGGATTCAAGCAAGCCGGGCCGAAGACGGCTGAAATGCCAGAAACCGGTCCCCGGTAGCTTGTCTCCTTTCTGGTGAAGAATTGGCTTGGTAGTTTAGTCTGCCCTGTTCCCATGATGCACTGGGCCAGGGACAGACTGATTTGCATATAGCCAGGTTCTGAGCTGGGATGGTGCAGTGAGATAAATAACGGTGATGGATCAAGCCCTGATATTTGGACTGGGTAAGAGTGGTCTGCTCAATTCAGACACTCTGTTCATTACCACCCCCTTTTCTGAATCGTTTTTGGCCACTATAGGTGTGGCAGGGTATACTCAGACATGAGTCCCTTTCTCACTGCACCATCAGGATTCAAGCAAGCCGGGCCGAAGACGGCTGAAATGCCAGAAACCGGTCCCCGGTAGCATGTCTCCTTTCTGGTGAAGAATTGGCTTGGTAGTTTAGTCTGCCCTGTTCCCATGATGCACTGGGCCAGGGACAGACTGATTTGCATATAGCCAGGTTCTGAGCTGGGATGGTGCAGTGAGATAAATAACGGTGATGGATCAAGCCCTGATCTTTGGACTGGGTAAGAGTGGTCTGCTCAATTCAGACACTCTGTTCATCACCACCCCCTTTTCTGAATCGTTTTTGGCCACTAGAGGTGTGGCAGGGTATACTCAGACATGAGTCCCTTTCTCACTGCACCATCAGGATTCAAGCAAGCCGGGCCGAAGACTGCTGAAATGCCAGAAACCGGTCCCCGGTAGCTTGTCTCCTTTCTGGTGAAGAATTGGCTTGGTAGTTTAGTCTGCCCTGTTCCCATGATGCACTGGGCCAGGGACAGACTGATTTGCATATAGCCAGGTTCTGAGCTGGGATGGTGCAGTGAGATAAATAACGGTGATGGATCAAGCCCTGATCTTTGGACTGGGTAAGAGTGGTCTGCTCAATTCAGACACTCTGTTCATCACCACCCCCTTTTCTGAATCGTTTTTGGCCACTATAGGTGTGGCAGGGTATACTCAGACATGAGTCCCTTTCTCACTGCACCATCAGGATTCAAGCAAGCCGGGCCGAAGACGGCTGAAATGCCAGAAACCGGTCCCCGGTAGCTTGTCTCCTTTCTGGTGAAGAATTGGCTTGGTAGTTTAGTCTGCCCTGTTCCCATGATGCACTGGGCCAGGGACAGACTGATTTGCATATAGCCAGGTTCTGAGCTGGGATGGTGCAGTGAGATAAATAACGGTGATGGATCAAGCCCTGATCTTTGGACTGGGTAAGAGTGGTCTGCTCAATTCAGACACTCTGTTCATCACCACCCCCTTTTCTGAATCGTTTTTGGCCACTATAGGTGTGGCAGGGTATACTCAGACATGAGTCCCTTTCTCACTGCACCATCAGGATTCAAGCAAGCCGGGCCGAAGACGGCTGAAATGCCAGAAACCGGTCCCCGGTAGCTTGTCTCCTTTCTGGTGAAGAATTGGCTTGGTAGTTTAGTCTGCCCTGTTCCCATGATGCACTGGGCCAGGGACAGACTGATTTGCATATAGCCAGGTTCTGAGCTGGGATGGTGCAGTGAGATAAATAACGGTGATGGATCAAGCCCTGATCTTTGGACTGGGTAAGAGTGGTCTGCTCAATTCAGACACTCTGTTCATCACCACCCCCTTTTCTGAATCGTTTTTGGCCACTATAGGTGTGGCAGGGTATACTCAGACATGAGTCCCTTTCTCACTGCACCATTAGGATTCAAGCAAGCCGGGCCGAAGACGGCTGAAATGCCAGAAACCGGTCCCCGGTAGCTTGTCTCCTTTCTGGTGAAGAATTGGCTTGGTAGTTTAGTCTGCCCTGTTCCCATGATGCACTGGGCCAGGGACAGACTGATTTGCATATACCCAGGTTCTGAGCTGGGATGGTGCAGTGAGATAAATAACGGTGATGGATCAAGCCCTGATATTTGGACTGGGTAAGAGTGGTCTGCTCAATTCAGACACTCTGTTCATTACCACCCCCTTTTCTGAATCGTTTTTGGCCACTATAGGTGTGGCAGGGTATACTCAGACATGAGTCCCTTTCTCACTGCACCATCAGGATTCAAGCAAGCCGGGCCGAAGACGGCTGAAATGCCAGAAACCGGTCCCCGGTAGCATGTCTCCTTTCTGGTGAAGAATTGGCTTGGTAGTTTAGTCTGCCCTGTTCCCATGATGCACTGGGCCAGGGACAGACTGATTTGCATATAGCCAGGTTCTGAGCTGGGATGGTGCAGTGAGATAAATAACGGTGATGGATCAAGCCCTGATCTTTGGACTGGGTAAGAGTGGTCTGCTCAATTCAGACACTCTGTTCATCACCACCCCCTTTTCTGAATCGTTTTTGGCCACTATAGGATTGGCAGGGTATACTCAGACATGAGTCCCTTTCTCACTGCACCATCAGGATTCAAGCAAGCCGGGCCGAAGACGGCTGAAATGCCAGAAACCGGTCCCCGGTAGCTTGTCTCCTTTCTGGTGAAGAATTGGCTTGGTAGTTTAGTCTGCCCTGTTCCCATGATGCACTGGGCCAGGGACAGACTGATTTGCATATAGCCAGGTTCTGAGCTGGGATGGTGCAGTGAGATAAATAACGGTGATGGATCAAGCCCTGATCTTTGGACTGGGTAAGAGTGGTCTGCTCAATTCAGACACTCTATTCATCACCACCCCCTTTTCTGAATCACTGGTTAGAGGAGGCATACCCTGAAGCAGAGGTCAGACCCAGGACCAGGGTTCAATTCCTGACGCGGCAGGGTCTGAGCCCAAGTGTCCACGGACTCGATAATTCTCACTTCGGTGACTACTTGAATCATGGGCTCACACTCTGCAACTCTGGGCAGTAGCTTGCTTAATCTCCACTATGGCGCCCCTGTGGCGGGATGCCTGGCTTTCACCTTGGGGATGCCCAGTACGGGTTATCTCACAGGGAAAAGCCAGGACGGGTTCCCAATGCAAGCGCCGAGATGCCCAAGGGTAAGTCGAGCGCTATATAAGAACACACATACATACATATTTGGTGTTCTACAAGTAAAAGTGTTTAAATTACCACATTTCTAGATGTTTTAAACATAAATCTATCACCAAAGAAAATTAAAAATGTAAACATAAATCATGACCTTTCTACTAAGCAAGAAATCATCTAAGCAGTTACATGGTGCACAAATATCTTTGGGTACTTAATTGAAAGCCAAGAACATGTTTGCCATAGAAAACATTATAGATAGCAATAAAATAACATACTCAAATGTGTGTGTGTGTGAGTATTTATTTTCTTACCTTGATAATTCACACTGTTTACTGAGAAATAGATCCAGTTATTTTGCTACAATTCCAACTGAATTACCAGGAACGTCATGTGTGTTCCATTGAAATAAATTGAGTGCAATGTCACAGTGAAAAGTGAAACTAGATATTTGTCATACATATGGGCTAAAAATTCCCAAGACAGTCTTTACCATAGCATAGCAATAAAGTCTCATCATTTGTTCTCAGTATGTATTTGTGTTTGTGTAAGTGTCCATGGATTCGGAAAATACATAGGCCTTTAAAGATAGAACAATGTCTAAATTCTATTTAAGTTCAATATTAACATAATGGCTTAGATTCAAAACATAAGAGATATCCCATCCATCCTATTCCAAGTGTATTTATAGTCTAAGGCACTTGTAATATGGCGGAAGAAGTATATGTCACATTTTGATTGAGTATCCCATCCACCTTAATGAAAAAAAGACCCTCGACAAGCAATCTAACACATAAATTAACTTACCAGTGGTAGAAGTGGACAAGCTCACTTATAAATGTCAATGTTTAAAGAAATTGCACTTCTCCTGAGCTAACACAGCTTCAACCTCCTCCTTCCAAGTCTCCAAGGAAAGTGACCACTGCGCCTGAGATCTAGATCTCTCAGCTCGGTGTCCTAGGCAGCACTAATGGATCCATTATGACACTATCAACAAGCATCTGCTTGTTATGTTTCTATTTTTGCTACCTGGCAATGCTGATGATGTCAGAGACACAGAATCTGCAGAGGGTGGAAGATGAGTTGAGAATCCTGGTGTGTGGGAATGTCCAACAAACAACTGAAGCAGGATGTCCCTTAAAGAAAATGCAGAAAATGTCACAGTTCTTTAATAAGGGAATGCCCACAAGCTTTCCAATCCACTTTAGCTTTATTCCTATGGCACAGTGTCACAGAACCCACGTCTGGACATACAGTGTGTCATGAGAACCAAGCTATACCTGTCTGATGAGCCCTTCTAGTGTGAAACCAGTCTTGGGTGAAGACTGATTTGATTTTGACTTGGCCCAAACTGAGGTGGCATAGTATGGAAGACACAGATCTTAAACATAGTAAAATAAAATAAAATGCTAGGAGCAGGACGCTTCACAAATCTGTATTACTCAAAAGATACATTGTCAGTTGGGCCCAGAAATCTTTGGGACAAGAGGATTCAGCCAGATCCTCTGCATAGGTCTCCAGTTGTTCCCTACAATAAGTTAGATCCAAAACCCATTTTCAAATTGTAAGGAGACTCCTTCCACCCCAGCATTGTGCCACAGCCCGCTTGGCCATTAAGGTTGTTACTGCAACCAAACGCCTGTTACATCTCCCAGCAGACACACCTCTGGCACACACCGCACTCGCTCCATCACTACCTTGGTCAACACAGTCGCTACTTTAACCCAGAAGGCAGCCACCCCTGCACACTGCCATGCTAAATGCAGAAAATCGGCATCAGCCTGCCCGCACCTCACACAGCAGGCAGAGTCATGCAAGTCAAATTTCTTTAATTGCAAAGGTGTATAAACGCACTGATGGAAGAATTTGAAATGGATAATTCGTAAATTACAATTGGTGGTAAGGCGCCCCGTAAATGTACACCAGAACTGCCAATGTTCAAGTGGGAAAGTGTGCCCTAAGGTTGTGTTCCATTTAAGATATGAAGAGTGTTTTTCCGGGTTATTCTCACGTTGAGATGCAGTGTATAGACTAGTGATCAAAGGCTTACTTTCCTCCCCAGACAGCACTGTCTGCAGCGTTCACTACGGCTGTGGTTCTATTGGATAATCAGGGTAGATTGCCCTGATGCCTGTTGCACCCAGACACATGTGAAGCACGGAATAAACACATAGTATCCCAACTGGTATTATTGAAAGACAATTAGAATGGACATGCAATAAACATTATCAGCAAGGAAATAAGGAGACTCATTGAATATTTCAAATGTGTTCATGGCATCATATTTATCTAGAAACGGTAGGGCAAAATACAGTTGTAGCAGCACTGTAGGTAAACAAATAATACAACCCTAATTGTACTTGGTGCTCAAGATGTGCATGTGAATAACCAGGTGTTCACGCAACTGACAATGTGATCAGCATAAACGGCGCATAGTGAGTGGTGCTTAGATGTATAGAGTGAGTAAATGAAACAATGTGGCTCCGGATGAATTGTGAAGCGTGGGTTCTAATTTAGGTTGATTGTAGTTAGGATGAACCACATTGTGGGCTGTGGCTCTTTTTGCACTGAGTGGTCGACGGCGTTTCGATCCTCATTATTTGGGATCATCTTCAGAACTGAGTTGAAGTGAAAACGGTGCTGTACAGGGGGGAAAAAGGTATGGTAAGGGGTGGAAAAATGGGATATTTGGGGTTTAGCAGAGGATGTGGTTTGGAAGATCCCAGAACTGTCCGTTGATAAAATCACAAAAGGGACTGAGGCAGCTCTACATTGGATGGGCTTGTGCCTGAATTGGGGGCTAAGAGCTACAAATGGCCGTACTTCCTCTGATCAGGGAGGAAATTCCACCTTTGATAATGGGCTAAGGAAAAGCTGTATAGATTATATCTTGTTGAAGATGGACTATTGGCCACTTCTGATAGACATGGAGGTAGTACCCCGCCCTGAAAGCGATCATAATCCTCTGTCACTTAGCCTGAGACTTCCGGGTGCATGTGGAAGGATTCCACCAGTTGTTTACTCGACAGGGGACACTATCCTAACCAACAATAGAAGAAGGCTTAAATGGACAAGGATTGTGGGGGATGAGACTATTCTGGATAGCATTACAAATGTGGTTTCCAAGACTGCTAACGACATTTCGACCCTTGTTACCACTAGGGGTGATATTGATAATATTTGTGAACTTCATGAACAATGCTTCGTCCAGCTCAAGGTCTTTCTAACGCTGCCGCCAACCAAAGGCACCCCAAAGGTGCATGCCTCCCTGCAGAAATGGTATAACAAGCAATGTAGGGAGGCCCACAGCAGATTAGTGAAAGCAGTTAAGTCCAGGATTTTGAGTGACATAAAGGAAACCAGGGCACAGTATAAAAAAATCCAGTGGGAAGCAAAAAGAGAGTGGGAAGATAATTATTGGTCTGACCTTCTGGACGCCTGCACTTCCAATAACCAGATTAAGTTCTGGGAAATTGTAAAGTGGGGCAGAAACCCCGACTCCCAAACACCTACCAACCATGTATCCGCAGAAGCCTGGGTGGAGTTCTACTCCGGTCAATTCAAGGATTTGAATTTAGAACCCACTACAGGCTTACCCAGGTTACAAACTTTGTTTGTCCATACAGAAGAGCTGACTTTTACAGAACAGGAGACCGAGATTGCACTTGGCCTGACCCAGCTGGGGAAAGCACCGGGGATGGATCTAATCCCAGCTGATCTATATAAAAACAATCCCCAACTTTGGGTTCCCTACATAACCAGGATCGCAATTACTATTGCTAAGGGGGCCAGGATCCCCATGTCATGGAAGGGGGCTGAGATTCTCCCAATTTTTAAAAAAGGTGATCGCTTGAACTCAGGGAATTAGCCTTATAGACTCATTCCAAAAGGTCATAGCAAGGATGGTCCTTGCAAGAGTTCAGGGCTGGATGGAGCTAGAGAGTATTTTGTCCCCAACAGGCCGGCTTCAGATCTGGTACAAGTACCATCGATCAGGTTTTCAGATTTTGTCTGATCTACTGGAAGGTGGTGCTGCTGGGCGGTGGACCTATCTATGCCGCGTTTATCGATCTGAAGTCGGTCTTCGACTTGGTGCCAAGGGCCAAACTTTGGTCCAATCTTAGAGACCTGGGATTGCCAATAGAATTATTAGATCTGATTGTCAGATTACACGAGGGCAATTTTGCAAGGGTTAGGTGGGGAGGTCAAGGACAGGTGACGGACTGCTTCCCCGTAACACGGGGCGTCCGTCAGGGGTCTGTACTGGCGCCCACGCTCTTCCTACTGTTCATCGATCAAGTGGTTACGTTTTTTGCTAGTACCCCCACTGATGCACCCACTCTGGGGGGGACCAGGTTTCCTATGCTCATCTTCGCTGATGACACATTACTCCTCTCTAAGACCCGTAGCGGTTTACAGTCAGCACTGGACCGCTTTGAGGAGTTCTGTCGCATCAATGATCTTAAGATTAATGTGAGCAAAACAAAATTTATGGTGCTCACTAAGAGTCATCCCCTTAGGAGTGCAGTCACTATGAATGGAGAGAGTTTGGAACAAGTCGAGGTTATGACCTATTTGGGAGTAATCCTGGACTATCGTCTCTGTTGGAAAGCGCAGGTGGACACATTACATTTAAAATTTGCGCGTCTCACGGGTTGTCTCCTAGAAGAGCAAAAAAGGTCCCTTACTAAACGAGTTAAACCTGCACTTCGAATCTATACCACCAAGGTTAACGCTGCAATTTTGTATGGGGCAGATCTTTGGGGACAGATGGACCTCTCTACCCTGGTGAAAACGCAGTGCAAGTTCATAAGGAAACTTGTAGGTCTACCCCAATCCTCTCCATCTAAACCACTTTGCCTGGATATGGGTTGTAACCCAATAAACGAAATTGCAAGGTACAGACTGGTGGCTTTTTGGAGACGTAGTTGGACCTCTCCTGACCTTAGCCTTTTTGCTAATAAGCTTGCAGAAGTAAGATCAATTTGGGGGTCGGGTGGTATTCCATGGCTGCGTGCAGTAAAATCGATCCTGGTTGAAATGGGCCTTGAACAGTTGTGGGTTTTCCCGGGATCTAATATTTTTCCATCAAAATAGGAGTACAAGGCACTTTATTGGGCCTCTGTTCGTCAAGCTTTGGTCACTGCTTCTGGCTCTGCTAGTTTAACAGGAAGGTTCCTGACTCACAAGTTGGATCCCTTCCTAGAGAACTATTGGGATATTATCACTAGGCCACTTGACAAGAAACTTTACCACCAGTTTCGTGTGGGATCCTTGCCCTTGAATTTTTTCACTAAAAACTGGTCTAATGGAGTGAGTGAATATTGCCCTTGGTGCCCGGGACACAAGGAGAGTGTGGGTCATCTTCTATTTGCCTGTTCGATTTATCAAGCCCCTCAAAGTAAATGGATAAAACCCCTTTGCCAGCGACTTAAATACAAAGGGTGTGCTGAGGCTATTTGGGCACTTAGAACTAACACTTCTGAGGTGATTGTGGTGAGCGTAGCCAAATTCTTGGGGTGGGCATGGGTGATCAGAACGAGAAGTAAGCAGAAATGATTAAGATCCTGTCTCTTTTTTTTCCAACGTTCTTAATTCCAACCTTTTTTAATCTTTTTTAATCTTTAGGTCAGGTTTGTCTTTGTATTGTCAGGTTGTTTAATTGTAATTTTAAAATAATGTTATATTCTATATGAATGATTTTCATGAAATTCAAATTTTTATACAGTAATTGAAACTATAATTGTGTTTGCTGTAATACCAACTCTTTATAATAATTTGTATGTCCAAAACTTCATGTTTTAAAAAAAATTTCTTTTATGATTTTAATATCGAAATAAAGACTTTAAAACCTGAACCTGAGCGCCAGCCATCAGAGGGAAAACAGTTGATTTAGCCCAATTAATCCCTAAACCGGAGAAGGTCTCGAAGTTCACATATTCTCTGAGCAGTTCTGAAAGATAGACTGGGGGTAAACGGACGTACAAAAGCATGTCATTGGCATATAGCGCCACTGTAAGTGGGCCCTGCCAAAGCTCAATGCTGCTGATGCATGCAACTGGCAGAGCTTGCAGGCGAGAGGCTTGAAAGCCAGAGTAAATAGCAGCAGCGACAAGGGGCAACCCTACTGCGTTCCCCTTCTAATGGAAAAATCGGATGACACCCAGCCAATAATACGAACCCTGGCTGACGGTTCGGTATACAGTACTCTAATCCACTGAAGAAAAAAGGGAGGAAATCTTATTCTCAAGAGGACCGTGAACATAAAGCCCCATTAGAGCGAATCAAACGCTTTTGCTGCATTGAGCAGCACAGCAACAGCCTGAAAGTCTGAATCAAAGTAGTATAAGGTGGCAAATAAAGTACGTAAATTGTGCATGGTTGACCATGTTGGCATGAACCCAGATTGGTCGGGAAGAACCAACAGAGGGATCAAGGGCTGTAAACGCATAACAATCATTTTGGCCAGAATCTTAGCGTCAATATTAATAATGGAGAGAGGCCTATAAGGGTCGCAGCGATTGGAAGCCTTGTCAGGTTTCAGTAGCATCAAAAGGGCTTCCCTTAAGGAGGCTGGGAGACGACCCATGTCATATGACTCCACAAAGACCGTTAGCAGTTAAGGGCCTAGTGCATCCACATGGGATTCATAAAATTCACTAGGGAGCCCATCTAAGCCCGCAGTCTTGCAGGTGGGAAGTGACATGATAGCTAATTTGGCATCCTCCTCATCGAAAGGCTGCATAAGATATTCTCAGTGACCCGAAGACAGACACCCCTGAGCAATATCATCGAGGTATTCATGGATCTCGTCCTGCAGTGTGTCTGCTCTGCTTGCATATAACTTGGCATAAAAGTCCAGGATGATCTCATAAATGTTTGCCGTGGTATAATGCGCCTCCCCCACCTCATCGAGAATCTCCTTAATATGGTCCTGGCTACGAGGTTCAGATAGCTTCTGAGCCAGGGAGCGGCTAGGTCTGCCCCCCTCTCCATAATAACAAGCTTTACTACATCTAGACCTATGGGCCATCTCCTGATCTGCTGTTCGGTAACCAATTCCCGTATTGCAGAGAGTGTCAAAGGGGAAGTGTCTGAATCATAAGATCTTTCCAGAGTGGAGATATCTGCAGCAAATTTTTGAATCCTGCGCCTCAAATCTTGCGAAACACCCAGCTGCACCCCCATACACACACCCCTAACAGTCACCTTAAATGTCTCCCAGAGGACACCTGTGCTATCAACCGAACCCTCGTTCTCCTTGAAAAAGTTATCTATAGCCTCCCCAATGTCATGTTTAAAGACAGGGTCTGATAGCAAGGAAGGCTGCAGACGCCAAATGAAAGTTGGTCACTGACAAGAAGGAACCTGCAGCTCCAACAGCACAGGAGAATTGTCTGAGAATGTCCGGACCATATGGCGGGCATCCACTGCCCAGGTACACACAGCCTCAGTGACCAGCTAGAAATCCAAGAGGGACAAAGTCCCATAAACTGAGAAAACAAATGTACTCTCATGCGCCCCAGGATGTCGCAAGCGCCACACATCCCACAGTTGGCCAGCATCCATCAGTCCCCGCAACACCTCAAATGCCTGATTGGGTTGCGAAGTCTCACTACCCATGCGGTCTACAGTCATATCCAGGCACGCATTGAAGTCACCGCTCCAAAGTATCTCAACCTCCGGGAAACTGGTAATTCGGTGCCACACATCAGAAAAGAAGGTTGGATCGTCTATATTCGGGCCATACACATTCAACAACAATACACTCACACCACCCAGTTGTCCATGTAATATCGCAAGCCAGCCAGATTCATCCGTGTCTGTGCGGAGAACCATAAATGGGATGCCTCGTTTATTAATATCGATTCAGAAAAGGGGGTGGTGATGAACAGAGTGTCTGAATTAAGCATACCACTCTTACCCAGTCCAAAGATCAGGGCGTTATCAATATCATCACCCCTCTTGCACAACTTGAATACGAGGAGATCACCCGCATCCCCGCCCACCGATTCCAAATATTTCTTTTAGACAGTTTTGTGAGGTGAGTCTCCTGCAAGAAGTCTATCTGCACATCCATCCAGTCTAAAGTAGAAAATATAGAGTGGATCTTTCTAGGGGCGTTGATACCACAGATATTCCAAGTTAACAGTCGCACTTTACCACTAATTATATCGTAGGGATCTCGAGAGACCTGTCAATGAGAATAATAAAAAGAGTTGTGCATGCTCCTGCAAAAAAAAAGGGTAGTACACCAAGAACTAAAAGTGCCGGACCCAACCTTCACCCACATCTCCCACTTGCCAAACCCCCATCCCGCTCCCCCCACCCACTTCAGCGTTCTCAACTCACTAAAGCCATCCCAACCATCCCTGTCCCAACCCAACCCAGAGAAAACCAATGGAATTTGTAAAAGGGGTATTCCCATGAGGGGTGACAGAGTGACTAGTAGGAGTTGGCTTAGCATAAACACCAAATATGCCTGATCAGAACGAACATACCTTTAAATCCTGCATTCTTTTACACCGCAGTGAATCACAACGCGGTTGTTACAACGACCGCGTTGTGATTCCGCATACCATTACTCCTCAAGTCGGAACAACGACTTGCGGTGGGGGTTGGTGGGGGGTGGTGGAAGTTGGAATAGTATAATTTACTATTCCAACTCCAGTCTGTGCGGACACTAGGGAAGGTGTTGGATTTTAAATCCAACACCCCCCCTCCGCACGTCGTTGTTTCGAGTTGCGGAGTAATGGCATGCGGAATCACAACACGGTCGTTCTAACGACCGCGTTGTGATTCCCTGCGGGGTAAAAGATTTGTTGTAAACGATGTTTACCGATCAGAACACAGTATAGAGCCCAGTGATAAGGTGGTACCATTGAGTGAAACCAAAAGGACTCTAGAGTGTCCATCTGCACCGGGATGGGGAACCTGACATGTGTAGGGGGCAGAGCATATAACAAGTTAAAGATAAAGCTGCCCGAAGAGCTACACGTCCTAACCAATTATCAATGTGCTCACAATAACCCTGCTATTCATCAGTTTTGGATAGAGTCTGGGATTCACACCGCCATCTCTTAAGTTGTTTAGCTTGCTTCATCGCCGCGTTGGGGTTGGTGAAGATCTTGGAGTCCCCATCTGGACCAATCTTCAATCAGGCCTGGTATGACATTGCATAAGGGACACCTTCAGATTGTAAAAACTTTTTCACCACTCCAAACTCCCTATGGGCAGCTTGTATATTTACAGTAAAATCAGGGAAGAAAGATAGAGTATTGCCTTGATGTACGGTCGTTCTCTTGTCCCTGACCATGCGCAGGATGGTGTCTCGGTACCTGTAATTCAAAACCCATGCAATAACAGGTTTGTGGCAGAGCCCCTGGGACAGGCAGAGCTGCAAGGGAATAGTGAGCCTGCTCAACAATGTACATGGCAGAGAGCAGTTCAGTACCAAAAATTCCCTTAATCAAGTTCTTGATAAAGGTCTCCATTTTTTCCATGTTTGTTGATTCTGACAACCCTGTTATTAGAATGTTATTCCTGCGTGAGCAGGCCTCCAAACCCTCATTCCTGGCCTGAATGATGGAGATAACTTTTTCCATGTTTAGTGTTTTTCCTGCCACCTCACTCAGGCCATCTTCTGCCGCAAATAAACGTTAGTCCCCTTCACCCATACGTGTGCCCTGTTTTTCTATTTGTGATGACATGTGGTCGAGGCATTGATGAACTGCAGTCATGTTGCCTTCTATGGACTGGAGGCTGAGTTCCATGGCTAGTAGCGTTGTCTCTAGCATGTAGGGACCCTCGTCTTGGGCATCCGCCTCTGAGTCATAGGCAGCTTTTTGTTGGCACTTAGATGTCTTACGCGTCTCAAATGTGAGGCGGGGTTGAGATTCATCAGTCCTCCCAATCCTGTCAGCATAGTGAGTCTCACCACCGAGGAGATGTTAGATTGGGTGCTCCTGATATGCAATGTGGTAGGATACTGGCAGGGGAGACAGCAACCCCAGGGGTTGCTCAAGCACACCACACAGCTGGTCACTTAGGACACTTAGGCTAGAGCCTGCCCCACACCGCGTGACATGTCCCACAAGGTACACTCCCTGGGTTAAACAGCAAAGTTAGGCAACAAGTCCCCACAGCTCAACGTGCGATGGAGAGAAGCACCACATAAAACGACAGACACACAACCCCCCTCAGGAACAAGATAGACGTACTTCTGATCGGCCAGGCACATCTGCCGGGCCTAACAACAGACGCAGATGCAGGGCAAGTGCAGCAATTACGGGAGATAGGCCAGCGGCCAGCAGTCAAATCTCAACGAGGCATGGGCAGTTCAAAAAAGGCAGGAAGGCCTAATTACCGGGCAGTGGAGACCCATCACAGCTCCGCAATGCAGACGCCAGCCAGGCGACGCAGCAGAGACCCCCCAGAATACTGAAAGCGCTCCGGCAGGATCAAGTCCCCAGCAACAACAAGACAGGCAGGGCGCATGGTGCAGGCGCACTCCAGGGCCTGCTGCGCAGATCCCCTCCGCCCTGACGGCCCAGACTCAGCAGTTCCGCAGGTGTTCACAATGCAGTACAATCCGGACGGCCGCAGCAACGAGCGCCCACCTGCCCCGGCCACAGCTCGCAGGCCACGGCTCGTCCCTGGCCCGCCCCAGCCTCCACAGTCACCAGCCAGGTACGAGCCGCACACCACTCACTGCAGCCAGTGCAGGCGGCATTTCACTCTCCCAGGCCGACTTGTGACCCACCTCCGTTCAGCCAGCTCCGCAGACGCCCGCATACCACGGCCTGGTTGGTGCTCCCTGGGCCTCCGGGAAGGTCGCACACCTCTGTGCAGTACTCCACTCTGCAGCCGTCACCGGAAACATTTAGGCAGCTTCACACTTCTCCCGAGCTCCACAACCATAGGCCTCCAGGCACAAGTGCTGAAACAGCAGCAGGCAGGTTCTGCACTCTGGGCCCAGTGGGGGCCGCCATGTTGTGGAAGCACCGCCAGGATTGATCTGCTCAGCGTATAGTGTGTTGTCATGTTCTCTTGCACCCCAAACTGGCACAGGATATCTCAGAGGGGGTTGCAAATCAGGTCCACCACGTTAGTGGTGTGGATGCAGCAGTTAACAGGCTGAAATTAGTCGGATTGGCGCTCAGCCGGACAGAGCCTCACTAGAGTGCGGCCATTTTGCTGTGCGCCCTCTAGCGTCATCCTCAACCTCCTTTCAGTTAGTGGTAGAAATGGGTGTGAAGGCAATAATGGATCCCAGAAAGCTATACATTTCTGAAAAGTAGACAAAATTCTGAATTCAGCAAGAGGTAATGTTGTTTTATAGAAACAGTTGAAAATATATTGAAATTGTGATAAAAAAAGCAGCCATTGGTGCCAACGTTTTCACCTGTAATTTCTTCTAAGTTAGACATATTTTTTGAAGCAAAATATATTGTTACATCTGCTGGACCCTTCTGGTTGTGGGAATATATAGGACTTGTAGGTTCACCAAAAACCCGAGGTATCCAAAGCCAATAACTGATCTGTATCTTGCAATGATTTTTCTTTCTGTACCGGGTATATAGCAATTTATTTGGTAACATTTAAAGAGTGAAAAACAGGTACCAAAGAAACCGATATATTTCTGACATGGCAACAAAATAAAGAATTTACAAGCATTGGTTATTTACACATCTCCAAAATTGTGGGTACCCATATCAGCATGTGAATTAGAGGTCATTTTTCAAAATACCGTCTTTTTTTTTTTACAAATTGTCTCACATTTGGAAGGCAGAAATCAATTGGTAAAAATACTTGTTCTACTATTCTGTGTCTCCTAAGTCTCTTGATAAAAAATGCTACCTCACTTGTGTGGGTAGGCCTAGTGCCTACGTCACGAAACGGCCCAACAGGCAACGTGGACACAACGTGGACACATCACATTTTTCCAGTAAAAATTCACTCTTTTTATGCAATGTGCCTAGCTGTGGATTTTGAACCCTAGCTCTGCAGGCACCTAGGGAAACCTTTCCAAATAATAAAAAAAAATCAACTAGACATTGAGGGAAATCCAGAATGGGGTGACCTGTGTGGCTCCCACCAGGTTCTGTTACCCAGAATCCCTTGCAAGCCTCAAACTTTGTAAAAAAAATAACACATTTTCTTTAAATTTCTGTGATGGAAAGTTCTAGAATCTGTGTGGATCCACAAACTTCCACCCACTTAGCATTCCCTAAAGTCTCCCAATAGAAATGGTACCTCAGTTTTGTGGGTAGGCCCAGTGTCCGGGACAGGAAAAGGCCCAATTCATAATGTGGACACCACTCTTTTCCAGCGAAAACTGACCCTTATTTTGCAATGTGCCTAGCTGTGGATTTTGATCCCCAGCTCAGCTGGCACTTAGGGAAACTTATCAAACTCTATACATTTTTGAAAATTAAACACCCAGGAAAATAGAGGATGGGAGGACTTGTTGGCTCTCACCAGGTACTGTTACTCAGAATCCCTTGGAAACCTTAAACTTTGTAAACATATTTTTCTCACATTTCTCTGATGGAAAGTTCTGGAATCTGTGTAGAGCCACAAATGTTCACACACCCAGCATTACTAAAACACTCCCAATAGAAATGGTATCTCACTTGTGTGGTTAGGCCTAGTGCTTACAACAGGAAACAGCTCAACACCGAAAATGGACACATCACATTTTTCCAGTGAAAACTGAACTATTTTTTGCAATGTGCCTAGCTGTGAATTTTGAACCCAAGCTCAGTTGATACCTAGGAAAACCTATCAAACTAATACATTTTCAAAAACTAGACACCCTGGGAAATCCAGGATGGGGTGACTGTGTTGCTCTCACCAGGTTATGTTACCCAGAATCTTTTGCAAACCTCAAACTTTGTAAAAAAAACTACATTTTCCTCACATTTCTGTGATGGAAAGTTCTGGAATGGGCAAACACACACAAACTTCTAGTCACCAAGCGCTCAACAAAGTCTCACAAAATAAAGGGTACCTCACTTGTGTGCATAGGCCTAGTGCCGAGGACAGAAAACGGACCAAAACGCAACATGGACTCATCAAATTTCTTCAGTGAAAACTGATCCTTTTTTTGCAATGTGCCTTGCTGTGGATTGTGAACCCTAACTCAGCCGATACTTAGGGAAACCTAGAATCTTATCCATTTATGAATACTAGACACTCAGTGGAATACAGGATGGGGTGACTTGTGTGGCTCTCAGCAGTTTCTGCTACCCAGAATCCCTTGCAAACCTCTCTTTCTAAAACATAGCACATTTTTCTCACATTTCTGTGACGTAAAGTTCTGGAATCTGTCTGCACCCAGAGGGTTCCACCCATTCCGCACTTAACAAAGTCTCCCGATAAAAATGGTACCTCACAAGTGTACGTACGCCGAGTGCCTGCTACAGGAAACAGCCCAAAACGCAAAATGGACACATCACAATTTGCCAGTGAAAATGGATCCTTTTTTGCAATGTGCCTAGCTGTGGATTTTTAATCATAGCTCAGCCGGCAACTAGGGAAACCTAGCAAACCTATCAATTTTTAAAAACTAGACACTGAGGGAAATCTAGGATGGGGTGACTTGTGTGCCTCTCACCAGGTTCTTTCAACCAGAATCCCTTGCAAACCTCAAACTTTGTAAACAAACTTCAGACCGATCTCCCTGCTCAAGTATCCGGCCAAAGTCACTAAAAAAGCTGTCAATAGCCAACTCGCCGCCTTCATAGGGGGAAACAACATCATTGACTCCTCCCAATCAGGCTTTAGGATGAACCACAGCATTGGAACCACACTCCTCGCGGCAATAGACAACATCCACTCCCTTCTTGACAGGGGAGAGACAGTGGCCCTCATCCTCCTGGACCTCTCCGTGGCCTTCTCACTGCACCCTAGCCCGCAGACTCCACAAAGCGGGTATCGGGAATAAGGCCCTCCACTTGATCGTCTCCTTCTTCCTCTCCAGCAGAACTGAAGAGCCAGGCTCCCTCCATTTCTCTTAGAACCCACTCCAACCACCTGCAGAGTCCCACAAGGATCCTCCATCAGCCTGACCCTGTTCAGCATCTACATGGCCCCACTCACATCCATCGTCAGAGCATACAGACTTAATATGATATCAAGCGCAGACGACAACCAACTCCTCCTCTCCCTCTCCAACTAACCCAACATCATCAGACACAACTTTCAAGATGGAATGGACGCAGTCGCCAGATGGATGAAGAACAGCTGCCTACAACGCAACACAGACAAAACCGAAGTGCTCATCATGTCGTAATTTGACAATGGCCGGGTTAGCGCTTAGCTTTGCTACACGTTATTCCCCTTAACTTGGCCTTACTTGGAAACGCCATTTTGTATACTACGGCGGCCATTTTAGGGAATGAGCGGCCTCGTGGTCAGCATGCCCTTTAGTCCTTTGTCCGTGCCGCTGACCACTCGAGTTTGCCCAGAAACAGGCTATTTTTGGTAGCGGTCAAGCCTGTACATGCGCAGCCCCAGCTGACCAGTCACCCCTCAGGAATGTTTCCGCCAAACTGACCAGTGGAGTTGTAATCCCTCCCATGAGTTGGCTGTGTTCCAAAAATGACCATATATGTACATAAACTCTGTAACCTTGTACCGCCTATTTTTTATTACCTGTAAAGTGTATAAAAGAAGGACTCACACCAACGTTCGGTGTGATACTTCTTGCATTGCCGAAGGGTGCTGTAGGAATGTACCACCACCCCATGGGGTCTTAATAAACTTGTCTTTTGTACTTTTCAGTTTCCGTGCCAACAGTTCTTTCGGTGTAAGTGGGTATTTCTGCGGAGCATGTAGGCCTTGGGAACCCTATACCACAAATTGGCGACCACGAAGGGACTCATCGGCGACTCGGATGCCCGAAGGAGAGGTCGTGACGAAGGATTGGAAACTCGCCATGGACGCGTACGCTGCCACTGAGTGACCCGAGTCTTGGCACCCACGGTGTTTTCTTCCTTTCCTTCTGATCTGACCTTCCAGGTGGCGCCGGTCTCCGACTGAGATCCTGATCGTCTGCGTTGCTGTACAGTGCCTGTTTGGCTGATTCGATTAAAGACCTTGGCAGTTGGAATCTGGATATTTGAGATTGGGTAAGATTTGTGATCGGTAAGGTAGTCTACGGACGCTTACTGAAGTTCTATGATTGTGACTACGATTTGAGTTAGCTAACATTTTGACTTTGTGAATTTTGAATATATGTGTAGTGCACTTCACATAGGCAAGCATGTAGAGATGTTTCTCTAATTTCATTTGTATTCTGAGCGGCACATTTGTGTGAAGTACTGTAAGTGCCATTTTTTTTACGGTATCACGTTTTCGTGGTACTTTTTGAACATGCCTGTTTTAAGCACACTCCGAGGGATGTGCTGTTTTGGGAATGGTACCACAATTAGGTTAGCAAAATCTCAGTCGGCTCCCCCAGAGGGAACTCCAAACTGTGAAATGTATGTTAAATTTGGCCTTCCCCCTATACTGTACAGTAAATTGTGGCATAAAAACACTAGAACTGATCCCGAGTTGCAATGGCCACTACATGGGTCGTTTGATTTGCGAAAGGTTCAGTTTGTGGAGCAATGTTTGTTTCAGCGCAGGTCTAGACAGAATATGTTTGATTGTGTGCGAATGAGGGAGAAAGCGGTGCGTGAACGAATGAAGCATGAAGTTGCCTTGGCGGACAAAGAGCAGCGCAAGGCTGCTCGAGATAAAGCTTTACAGCTTGAGGAAAAAGAGGCACAGGAAAAGAAAGAGAGGGAGGCACGGGAACGTAATTTGCAAACGACCGGTCAATTTCCTATTCGATGACCGCTTTATCCTGTCCCTAATGATGAAATTGATGATTTTTCGTTATTAGATCGATCCCCGCCTCGTACGTTCCTCCTATGGCTCCGATTGAAGATTCTGGTGATGAAGACCAGGATAAGTCGGGAAAAGGGGATAAGTCAAGTGTCAGGTTATCTGCGGAGAGATCCGCGGAACTGCGTAGTTATGCTCGGAAATTGAATTTAAATCATATAACTGTGTCAGACGTTGTTGCCGAAAGGGGTAAATGGACAGAACGAGAATTGATGTGTTTTTTAAATACGTTTGCAGATGAAGTTGTTACTCGATTTTGTAAATATTCAGAGACTTTAGAACCTAAGGCTGTGTCGGTTCATCGTGAGAATTTGGATAAAGGTTTATTTGTTCTTGCAGATGTCGATACCTTTTTCAAACAACTGGTCCAGCTGCGGGATGAGACGTCCAGGTTGCGGGAAGAACAGAAAAAGAATAAGGAGTCCGTACCGGGGTCGACAGATCAGTCTAAGGAGTGTTCTCTCCGGGGTTCAGATAAGAAATCTAAAGTGCATGTTATGCCTATGCGTGAAGCTGCACCTTTGTATGTTCCTCCAAAAGGGGACGGTACGGATGAGGATAAAACATCGACAAATGCGAAGGGGTATTTTGTATATAATTGGGTGTATACGCCTTGGAACAGAGCAGATGTTATGGCATTGAAACACGCTTTACCTGATCTACATAAAAATCCAGCTGCATTCTATGAAGGGGTAGAGGGGGCAATTTCCTCTTGTGTTATGACTCTTGTTGATATAGACCTCTTCTTTGGGTTAATTCTTCCGCCTGATATGTGGAAGTCGATTCGTAAAACTGATGATCAAGGGACGTATGGGGCAACTTGGAAAGAAATAAACCAGGCTGATTTAGACAGGGAACCTGCATGTAAGCCATGTGATTTGATTTTAGAACCCCCAAAGGCTATTTTAACTAAACTAAAAACGCTTGTTCCTTCTAAAAAGATTGATTGGACTATGCAAACAGAAGTCAGATGAATCGGTATCAGATTTCTTTACACGTTTCGAAGAAGCGTTTCATGATTACAGTGGTCAATCGTTAACAGATGATACGGGTAGGCATCTGTTTGTCGATAAGTACGTGGCTAATCTCCTACCGGAGATTGCAAAACGTTTAAAAACGAGTGAAAGTTCTTGGGCCACGGCAACCCCTGCGTCTTTGTTAACTATGGCTCAGTATTATGAGCGGCAGGAATTAGAGGCTAAAGAAAGTGCAGATAAGAAAACGAAGGAATTGAAAACGAAGGTGATGTTGGCACAGGTTCGTGGAACGCAATCTAGAGGGAATGATAGAGGTAGGCGAGGAGGGAGTAATGCGTCGTACGGTCGTACTGACATAGCGGAGGACCAATGTGCTTATTGTAAGGAGTTTGGGCATTGGGCTGAAGATTGTCCGGTACTTCGTGAGCAGCGTATTCAGCATGGTCGAGGAGGTGGAAGGTCGAGAAATAATTATACAGGAGCGAGAGGTGGCGGAAGTGATCGTGGTAGGTTTGAAACGAGGGGCCATGGTCAGGATGAACGAAATGCTTTCGATAGACGAAATCAATATCAGACCCCGGAGGGTGAGAATGTAGAGCATCAGGATTATGTGCATGCATAGGATTGCGTAGGATGGGGTACGGAATCAGTTGAAGTGCCAGTAGATCAAAGAGGTCCATATGTATCAGCGGGCATTTTGGGTTCTACTGATCAGTTTTTAGTTGACACAGGAGCTACTCGTAGTGCTTTGTCCAAAAACTTGGTTCCAAGGGCTCCCCTGTCTGGCGAAACGATAACATGTATAGGGTTTGATGGCACACCCTCGCCTAGCCCATTATCACAACCTCTTGCACTTTGCATTGACAAATTTTTCAGCTTTGGTCCATTTTTGTTGTCACCTCACACCCCAGATAACATTATGGGCATTGATTTGCTCAAATACTTTTGAGCAACGATACGCTGCGCTCCTGAAGGAGTGCGAGTTATTTTGAATGACAATTACCCAGATTCAGACAGATTTTGTACCATACAGGAAATCAAAGCATTAGCCTCTCTCCCCCATACGTTGTGGGCGACCTCAGATACGGATGTGGGACAGATGCTTATTCCACCTATTCGAATTACTGTCAAGGAGGGAGTACTTTTGCCACGTGTACCATAGTATAAGATTTCTAGGGAAGGTGAAATTGCCCTGACGCACATCGTTCAGGATTTGATAGTTGCAGGAGTAGTGGAGGAAGTTCCTTATAATGTCTGTAATAGCCCTATTCTCCCGATTCTTAAGAAAGACACTGACGACAAAGTCTATCGATTTATTATTGATTTGAGAGAAATTAACAAAATTGTCATCCCTCAATATCCCGTGGTGTCTGATATCACGACATTGCTTACATTGGTCCCTCCGACAGCAACAACGTTCACTGTCATTGATCTTAAAAATGCATTCTTTTCCATTCCCATCCACCCCGACAGCAGATACTTATTTGGCTTCTCGTTAAATAATAAATCGTATAGATTTTGTCGTGTTCCTCAAGGTTACACAGAGAGTCCTAGCATCTACAGCCAGGCTTTGAAAAGACAGCTTGATTCTTTCGAATTGCAATCTGGAGTAGCCCTTATACAGTATGTTGATGATCTCCTATTGGCTGCAGACACTTATGCACAATGTGAAGAGAGTACACTTGCTTTGCTTTCCATTCTGGCTCAGAACAACCATAAAGTCTCTAAGAAAAAGCTTCAATATTGTAGACCCAAGGTGACTTACCTCGGTCTTCTACCCCAATGCCTATAACAACACCTAGTGGCCCCCGCTCTCTGGGCACCCTGCTCCCACAGACCACGCACACAACCTCAGAATCATCCTGGACTCTGAACTCAAAATGGACCGCCAGATCAACACCATCACCTCCTTCTGCTATAGCACCCTCCACCTACTATGAAAGACATTCAACTCGATCCCCTACGAACACAGGAAAACCATCACATACACACTCATCAGCAACAGATTGGACTACAACAATGCAATCTACGGGGGATCAACAAGAACCTCACCCGCAAACTCCATAACGTCCAGAATACCGCGTCAGACTAGTCCTCAACCTAATGCGCCACATCAAAAAAAACTGGCTTCCTGTTGAGAAGGGGATCACCTTCTAGCTTCTCACCCATGCACACAAGGTGCTCCACAACACCAGACCCACCAACCTAAACCATCCCCTCTCGTTCCATGCTCCCCAGCGTTCTCTTCTCTCGGCCCAGCTTTCCCTTGTGACAGTACCGCAGATCAAGAATACCAGATCAAGAGCAAGCTCCTTCTCCCTCCTCGCGGCCAAGGCATGGAACTCCCTTTCTCTCCACCTCCAACAGACCACATCGCTCCCTAAGTTCCCAAAGGACCTGAAGACCTGCCTCTTCGATGTAACTGAGTGACCCCCCCCCCCCGATTATTGCAGACCCCACTCCTTGGCTCCTTGAGACCCATACCAGGTGAGTAGTTTGCGCCCTACAAAACCCAGGATTGATTGATTGATTGATTGATTGATTTGCATTTGAAATGTCATCAGTGATGTCCCTGACCATGTCATGAGTAATGTAATACATGAGGTCATAAGCAGGACATTGTGGGGTGCGAGTTATGGTTGTATAGTTAGCCCACTAACTATGTAAATTATGTAACAGTTATGTCACAGCTGAATTTCACTGGTTTTGTATAGAGTGAAACCTGAGCCTAACTGTAATGTTCCTGTAATTTTTTGTGTTTGTGTGTGTGTGTATGTATGTATATATATTATATTCACTGAAAAAACCATAGGTTATAGACCATATATAGTTAGGAATTTGCATTTACAAAACCTTGAAAATTCACTGAAAAAACCATAGGTTAGAGACCATATATAGTTAGCTGGACATTTTATTGATATAAAACCAATGAAATTCCATATATAGTTAGTTGCACTAACTATATATCGCGCACCCGCAATCCACTGCTGATGATGTCACATATTACATCATTCATGACATGGTCAGTGACATCACTGATGTCATCACTGATGACAACTCAAATGACTTCACTGACAACATCACTGATAATATCATTCATGTGATAATACGATGAACCTCTTCAGACTCTAATATAACCTTTGATACAATCAGTGTAAACAGACACTCACAGACTGTCACTCATCCATGGAGTTACTCATACATCTACTCAGTCATGCAAAGAATCAATCACACCTCCATTTCCGCAACTATACAGTTATACACACCTTACTAATTCAAACATATTGTAACACATATTTAATCTCCTATACGATCCCTAATACAAGTTCACAATGATCCATACAGCCACTCACACATTCACTGGCTCTTATGTACGGTTATATATGTCAACTCTCACATGCACTGTGTTTACATATGTACTTACTTTGACATGTTGCACTGAGATATCATTCACTCACCAATACACTCATGCACACAGTCAACCGCCCATGCAGCTGTTTCCACATGCACTTTTGAACCCATACATCTAGTGAATCAACTGCTCACACATCTATGCACAGAGTCATACACCTCCCAGCCACTCATACACACTCAGTCTCCCATACAAATACTTGGGCAACCAATGAATATCCCATATAGTTACTCATATAGCTACTGATTAACACATTCAGCAGTTTACAAAACAATAGACATAATGATGCACAAATTAAGACAGTTTAGTCACTAACCCATGCACTCAGTGAGACACATTTAATCACTCTCTCATACAGTCAGTCATGCACCTACTAAATTCTTCATCCAGACCCTTATACATCCACTCATTCTTCAATATGTAAGACATATTTTAGCTTTACAGAAACATACAGTCATTGGATAATGTCATCAGTGATGCCATTTGAGTTGTCATCAGTGATGTCATCAGTGATGTCACTGACCATGTCATGAATGATGTAATATGTGACATCATCAGCAGTGGATTGCGGGTGCGCGATATATAGTTAGTGCAACTAACTATATATGGAATTTCATTGGTTTTATATCAATAAAATGTCCAGCTAACTATATATGGTCTCTAACCTATGGTTTTTTCAGTGAATTTTCAAGGTTTTGTAAATGCAAATTCCTAACTATATATGGTCTATAACCTATGGTTTTTTCAGTGAATTTCATTGGTTTTTTAAAAGCTAATATCTATAGCTGTAAAATATATTCTTTATTACGTGACGTATCACGTAGCCACGTGAGACGCCTCATGACGCGTCGCATAACCGTGACGTATCGGCTCTGCAGCGCAAACAAAACCCGTAACGTAAGCGCGCCGGAGCACGCTTACAGATATATATATTTTTTTTAACCTTAATTAGACAAAATCCACACGTGCACATATCTTGAGGCCTTGCAAAGGCACATCAAACAAACAGTCCCTACAATTTTGCCAAGTTTGGTGGAAATCTATTCCTTTAAATTTTATTTTACTGTTTCTCTTGGTTTTCCCCTTGTTACGCTTACCAGAACGCTACCCGGTACGCAAAACGGACGCTCCAAAAACACAAGATGGCAGACTCCCGTTACGCTGCCGGTTAGCTGCCCGGTTCGCATACCGGGAAGCGCCTCTCCCGCGAAAAATCGCAATTTTTTTTTCTTTTGCCCCGCGGGGAACTTTAATAGCCCCCTCATCAATCCTAGGGGGTCAGGAGGGGTCTACCTTACCCCTTTCCTTCATTTACACCTTTTTTTTTCCACCTCTTGTCTCTCGATCCTACAGAGAGACAAGATGGCGGCCGCTCCGGACTGTTGACAGCCAATCAGCTTCTCCTCAGACTCCCGTTACGCTGCCGGTTAGCTGCCCGGTTAGCTGCCCGGTTTGCGTACCGGGACGCGCCTCTACGGCGAAAAATCGCGGTTTTTATTTTTTTATTTTTTGCCCCGTGGGGCACTTTAATATCCCCCTCGTCAATCCTAGGGGGTCAGGAGGGGTCTACCTTGCCCCCTTTCCTTCATTTCCCCCTTCGTTTTTCACCACTTCTTGTCTCTCGATCCTACCGAGAGACAAGATGGCGGCCGCTCCGGACTGTTTAGAATGTTGACAGACACCGGAGAGCCAATCAGCTTCGCTTCGCAAAGTTCCGTTACGCGAAAAGTACGCGAACCGGAGCGCTACCCGGGACGCTATCACAGATATATCTGTTTTTTAAAACGTTAATTTCTCAAAATCCACTGGAGCACATATATTGAGACCTAGCAAAGGCACATCGGGCTAACAGTCCCTACAATTTTGCCAAGTTTTGTGCAAATCCATTCAGCCGTTCGAGCTAAAAGTGAGGCCAAACGCCCTATGGAAAAATGAATTGGAAAAACGCGTTTTAGGACCCCCCTTTTTTCTCGGCCCCCCCCTTGAGGAAACCCCCCCCAAATTTTCAGGGGCTGCTCAGAAACAAAATGTGCCATTTTCCTGAAAATTTCAGCCGATTCCGTCCACAAACGCCAAAGTTATTAGACATAGAATTTTCAAAAGTCCCATAGAGAAAAAATCCTAACTATATATACCTACTGGCGACCGCCAGTAGGTAATATATATATATATATATATATATATATATATATATATATATATATATATATATATATATATATATATATATGATTTCCATGTGAACGGAACTGGAGTTGGAATCCTATTTTCAATATATATATATATATATATTACCTACTGGCGGTCACCAGTAGGTAGTTATAGTTAGGATTTTTTTCAATGTTAAATCTCAAAATTCTATTTGGAATAACTTTGGCGCCGGTTGACGAATCTGCCTGAAAATTTCCTCAAAATGGCCTCTTCGAGCTCCGGTCCTTCCCTGAAAGTTTGGGGGAGATTCGTCAAGCGGGGGCCGAGATAAAAGGGGGGTCCCAAAACGCGTTTTCCCCATGTTAATTTCCATAGGGCGGTCGATTTCACTTTTAGCTCGAACGGCTGAATGGATTTACACCAAACTTGGCAAAATTGTAGGGACTGGTAGCCCGATGTGCCTTTGCTATGTCTCAAGATATGTGCTCCAGTGGATTTTGAGTAATTTAGGTTCAAAAAGATATATATATCTATAGCCGCGCACTGGTACGTGCACCGGTACGCGCACCGGGCACGCCACGCGAGGTGCACACGGAAAGCTGATTGGCTCTCGGGTGTCTGCAAACATTCGAAACAGTCTGGAGCGGCCGCCATCTTGTGTCTCGGTAGGATCGAGACACGAGAGGTGGGCAAAACAAAGAGGGAAATGACCATAAGGGGGCAGGGTAGACCCCCCCTTGACCCCCTAGGTTTGATGTGGGGGCTATAAAAGGGCCCCGCGGGGCATTTAAAATATTTTTTTTTTCGTTTTGCGCGGGGGAAGCGCCCGGTACGCGCACCGGGGAGCGGCCCGGGGAGCGTACTATGAGGAAAAAAGATGACAGAGTTTTTAAAAAATGAAGTTTTTATTTAGAAATTGGAGGTAGTTCTAAAAAGAACTTTTTTTTTCTTCTTTTTGTTGTTTTATATTTTTTTGTGTTTTTTGAACTTTTTGAACTTTTTTTGGCTTTTCAAAACAGTTTTATATTTTTTTTGTATTTTTTTAGGGGGAGAAACAAAAAAAGGGAATTTAAACTGGCTCAACTGGAGCAAAAAAATAAAAAACCCAAAAAATTACTTATTTTTGGGGCATTTGTGATTATCACCTGCAAGGACGATGAGCTTAACGCTTTTTTCACCATAGGCGATAAGCTTGCCACATGCAGAACAAATGATTTTAAAATCAGCAAATCTTGGCTGAATGCAAGGCATCATCTCGGATGTTTCTCGTCCCGATGAAGTGGGTTGGTTTGTTTGGGAGGTGGTCCTTGACGACTGGGGAGGTTACTGGCCAGTTCCCTGAACTCAGCACGAGAGTAGTTGTTTGGGTGCTTTCTGGTCATATGACGAATCATGGTATAGTTACCAAATGAATATTTTTTGTTTGGGTTGCCCCGTGAAAGTTCATCATTGCAGATTAGGCAAGTTACCTTGGGCGCATTCACTTTTTTCTTGCCCTCTGGGATTGAAAAAAACTCCCATACAATGTGTGGCTTGGGTTTGTATGGGGTATTTTCTTTAGGCAGCCATCTTCTCCTCCCTTCCTCCTCTTCCTCTTCCTCCTCCTCCTGTTCTTGACCACCAATATAATCTTGAGGTGGTCCTCTTGGTGGTTGTGGTGGTGGTGGTGGGGCAGATGCACCAGCTGCTGCTGCTACTGAAGCCATTATTAATATCAAAAAGGTACAGAGATGTACAAACAGGTCTTCCTCAGTCAAAGGACAAAGTCAGAATAAGGAAAAAAGGTGGGGTCTTTCATCATTTAGAAAAAAAACTGTCCTGAACCAATGAGAAGTGTTATTTTCAGGTCACAAGACCAGGGGCTTCATCATTATGAAACTAAAACTGTTATGAACCAATGAAAAGTGTTATTTTCAGGTCACATGACCCGACGCGCTTACGCTACGCGCCCCGGGGCGCGCCCGGGGGCGCTTCGGGTCTCGTAGCGTAAGCGCGTCGGATGTTTACGTTCCGCGATCGTATTCGCTCGAGTACTTCCGGGTGCGCTTACGCCGTGCGTATCACGCGGACGCGGCTACGCGATACGTCATGATCATGTTTTCGTTCGCGATATTGGCGCTTACGGGACGCTCCTCGGAGCGCGCCCGGGGGCGCTTTATAAAAGTACGCTTTTCGGGGCGCTCCCCGGGAAGCGCACCGGGAGCGCTCCAAAGCAAAAAATAAAAAAAAATAAAATGGGAAAAATTGTAGGGACTGGTAGCCCTATTCTTAAGTGGTTTTTACGAAGATTAACTTTGATAAAATATATATTGTGCTACATTGGGCTATATATATATGCCAAAATGCCAAAATGTAACCCAAATGTAGTCCAATGTAGCCCAATGTAGCCCAAAGATGGCCACCAGAGACCAAAAAATGTAAATGTAGCCCAAATTTCAACTATATGTAGCCCAACTGTAGCCCAATGACAGAATGTACCAGAGTGTTCTAAAGAACAACTAGAGTGCTAACAGTCTTATTTATAAAGTGAGACTTATAGTTAGGAATTAGCATTAAAAAAACCTATGAAATTCACTGAAAAAACCATAGGTTTCACACCAGTTATAGTTAGGAATTAGCATTTAAAAAACCTATGAAATTCACTGAAAAAACCATAGGTTTCACACCGGTTATAGTTAGGAATTAGCATTTAAAAAACCTATTAAATTCACTGAAAAAACCATAGGTTTCACACCAGTTATAGTTAGCTGGAAATTTTACTGATATAAAACCATTGAAATTCCCACGTTATAGTTAGTTGGACTCACTATAACTTGCGCGTGCAATGCACTGCTGATAACATCACATATTACATCACTCATGACATGGTCAGTGACATCACTCATGACATCACTGATGACACCATCCTTGTAACACAGTGACAGACCTCCTTTCACTGTAAAGTAACCTTTGAAACACATATTCAAAAATAGAAACTAACATTAACAAAAAAGTGGATATACCCATACCAGTTACAACAACCAATTCAGTAATTTCACCATCTATATACAAATTCACACATTCACCAACAGTTTTATGTATTCACTCATACATATACTCACTCATCATATGTAGTGATGCCCCTATTCATTCTGTTACACACCGACAGTCATCAAAAACTTACTCATACATATACTCACACATGCAAATAAACTAATAAACATCCATTTATTTGCATATACAACTATACACACATTAGCACATTACTTCTAAGGAAACTTACACATACTTACTCTCTTAAACAATCACTTATAGAAACACATACTTATTTAAACAGGAACTCTTTCAATCTCTCACTCTCACATATACTTACTTATATACATCAATTCTCATATATACAAGATTAAAACATATGTAGTTACTCATAAAGACACTAGTGAGAGAGGCATTCACTCTCTAACACACACATATACACACTCATCCACCCATACAATCCTACACAAATGCTGTCTTCAAAACACATACAAACAGTGAGTCAGTCATTGATGCATCTATGTGCTAAGTAACAGCCCCACCAAACCATACAGACACTCATACTGATACTAAAAAAACATCTAATAACCCATATACACACACATGTAGCTACTCACCAACCCATGCAGCCACTTATACACAAAGTAAAACACTGATACATATATTTAAATATTTAAACATTACTCGCTAATATATGTATTCACTAAGATACACTTAATAAGCCAGTTAACCAATCAATTTTTTTAAAAAAAACATCCATTTAGCGACTTATTTAAACATTTATTCTTCCATCGATCTTAACATATACATATATAAAATATATTTATTTTTCAGAAAGACACACATTCACTAGACGATGTCATCAGTGATGTCATTTGAGATGTCATCAGTGATGTCATGAGTGATGTCACTGACCATGTCATGAGTGATGTAATATGTGATGTCATCAGCAGTGCATTGCACGCGCAAGTTATAGTGAGTCCAACTAACTATAACGTGGGAATTTCAATGGTTTTATATCAGTAAAATTTCCAGCTAACTATATGGTGTGAAACCTATGGTTTTTTCAGTGAATTTAATAGGTTTTTTAAATGCTAATTCCTAACTATAACCGGTGTGAAACCTATGGTTTTTTCAGTGAATATATATATATATATATATATATATATATATATATATATATATATATATATATATATATATATATATATATATATATATATATATATATATATATATATATATATATATATATATATATATTCCTCCAATCCTGTTTTCATGAAACCAGGTCCGACACATGCTTCGGTTTGCCAAACAGAAATGTAATACCTCCGGTGCAAAATGCAATAATGCAAAAGGAGTGTTTGAATAAATACTTTTAATACAATTTAGATGGGTGTTAGATCTCGGGGTCTCTAGCTGGCAATGGTATTCACCTTTGTCCAAATAGGGACCCTTAGGTCTAAGTTGGGATAAGGTGATTGCACTCCTTAATAACCCCTGTTCACCCCCTTGATAGCTTGGCACGAGCAGACAGGCTTATCTCAGAGGCAGTGTGTTAAGCATTTGTGAATATACACAGTAATACAGTGAAAACACTACAGATGGACACAACTCAGGTTTGATAAAAATAAGTATACTTTATATAGACTTAACACAAGACCACAAACGACAAAAATCCACAAAACTGCACTTAAGATTGCTTAAAAGATGATTAAAGTTGGTTAGTTCAAGTTGATGATAAATGCGACAAAGTTCCCAACAAAGTACCTGAATGCGTAACGCAAAGTAAACAAAAGGCTTGCAAAAGGGGAGATGCGTTGGTTCCGTGAAACGGAGGAGGTGATGCGTCATGCCTCAATGCTTGCGCAGAGTAGGGGATGCATCGTGATCCTTACCGGTGCGGAGGTGATGCGTATATTCTTGCCCTGTGGGCCCGATGCAGTGCGCAAAATGGCACCTTGATGTGATGCGATGATCCGGTTGTGATGCGAGAAGATGGCGCCCTTGATGCGCCAATACGAAGACGATGCATAGAAGTCCTGGCAGCCTTGCAATGACACTGTACTTTGGAGCCACGACAGGCCCTGCAACACGCTTCTCTGGTGATGTGATGGCGACTCTCTCAATGACGTCACGCTTCTCCGTTGATGCGACAGTAGGCAGCTTCGATGAACACATGCTTCCAGGGAAATGCGATTAAGGCTCGCTTCTCCGGCGATGTGATGATTTCAGCTACGGCGGCGACACGCTTCTTCTCGATGCGTTGCGCTTCCAGCTCCCAGCGACACGCAAATGTCTGGAGTTGAGAATTCCCAGCAAGGAAATTCAGAGGGGAGCTGGAGGTGAAGTCTTTTGTCCCTGAGTCTTCAGCAGGAGGCAAACACAGTTCAAGCCCTTGGAGAATATTCTATACATGATGAAAGTCCTTACAAAATTCCTTCTCCTTCCCTTAGCAATGAAGCAACCACTGCAGGCCAACCCAGTAAACTGCACACTGGCAGAGGGGCAGTAAAACTCCTGCATCTGCCTTGGTTCTTCTCCTTGGCAAAAGGTTTCTTGTTCCAGAAGTGATCTAATTTCTTGGGATCAGGGTCCCAATTTTTATACCCCAAAATCCTTTGTTCTCTGAAGGCAGAAGGGCCTCTGTCTAGTCCAAACCAGTTCCTGAGCACTTTGTTTACATGACTCTCTTCTTCCTTTCACTGTGCAGGGCAGAGACATCAGACAAGCCACAGGAGGTGGAGCCAGCATTGTAGAGGGAAGACCCAGCCCTATTCAGGTCCCAGGTGCAACTCCTCCCTCTCATCTAGATGCAGATCTCTCTATTCACCACTGGGGTACCCGAGCCTGTGTCCTGAAATCCCCCAGCCCTGTCACTCATGACAACCCAGACAAAGAATACACAACCTAGCAGAAGCAGGCCTGGACAGTTAGGCTAGAAAATACCTACTTTCTAAAAGTGGTACTTTCAAACACAGAATATTAAAACCAACTTTATTAAAAGATGTATTTTATTATTCTGAGTTCAGGCATACTAAACTCAAATTTCTACCATGTTCCCTGAGTCAGTTAGGATTATAGAATGTAATAATCCTACTGCCCATTCTGGCCTATGGAGAACAGATAGCTTTCAATAGTGAAAAAACTAAAATGGCTGTAATTCACTATTAGGACATGCTACACACACCAGAGCATGCCTTACCTTATACTTACAATGCACCCTGCCCTTGGGCTTACCATAGGGGTGTCTAATATGAAGTAAAGGGGAGGTTTAGAGACTGGCAAGTGGGTGCACTTGTTAAATAGTGCAGGGATTTGTTGGCATGAGCTGAAATCCATTTTGTATTTCTGGCAGCCATCTTGTTTGCCATGTGCTGCCACATGCTCGCCATGTGCTCTGTCCTCTCTCAGTGTTGACTGCTCTTGTAATCTGCCTAGAAACGAACTATATTTAGCATCTTCCACCTTCGCACATGCTCAGACGGGCCTAGCTAGTAGAACGCACCTTCTCTTCTTGTAGAACTGTCAGGTTATTTCTCTGCTGTATAGAGAAATAACTCTCCTCCCACTTTGTTGAGCAAGCCAATCTTGCATGCCCATATTAGTCATTTTGCATGCTTACATGTGCCAGGACTGCCCCTGCGTCTTATGCTGACTATGTAACTCTAAGCATATATAAGGCCTCTGTTTTCTGTACTCCTCAGACTGCCTCATTCATGTGCTAAAGCTTCTTTGTGACGTAGTCTCCCTCATTTGAGGTTAATGAAGATGGTACTTTTATATTTCAGCTTCTGTGCCAAATTTTTCTTTGTTGGTTTAAAAGGACCAAGTATCAGTGGGAGCCCTGAGAATGTTTCTATTTTCTACACACTCGGCCAAGTCGACATGGCAATGCTAAACTGCACACAGGCCTTGCAATGGCAGGCCTGAGACACACTATACAAGCTGCTTCTGTGGGTGGCACAACCAGTGCTGCATGCCCACCAGCAGCATTTGATTTACAAGCCTGAGCACACATGGTGCACTTTACTAGGGGCTGACAGATAAATCAAATAACCCAATCATGGAATCACCAATTGGTACATTAATTTATCATAGGGAGCACTTGCACTGTGACACTGATTAGCAGTGGCACAGTGCCCAAAGCTTAAAACCAGCAAAAACATATCAAAACAGAGGAGGAAATCCGTCAAGATGGAAGGGAGACTCACACCAATGATGCCAGGTCTAACAATGGGCACATCTTATTACAGTGGCACAATAAAGAAAGGAGGAAGATCAGTTGGTTTTCTTTGTATGTAAATATTTGTTGAATGTTTAACTACTAGGAGAGATGAAAGTCCATTGCAGAGGTTTATTGCAAAGTCGGTGTGGGTAGGTTGGCAGAGACAGGGTTTGTGATTTAGTGATGGTATGTGTGTGGTGTAGTGAGGACTGGCAGGAAGCAAATTCTTTGAGTTGGTGTAAAGGCCATGAGCTGTGATGAGAATATATAGGTCATAGGCTCAAATCTTGGGATTTTGAGATATACCTAAGCACTGTTTATTTGGAGGGAGTGGATTTGCTGAGGTGCTAAGGCAGCATTTATCCGCATTGTGAGAGTAGATCTCAAGTATCAATTTGTCAAAGTGTCACAAGTCACAAAGGCTCTTGCAGCACAGTCAGCGGGGCTAATGGCACACTGCGAGCAAGCACTGATTTCTCAGATGATCACAGTGAACAGAAAGAGGTGATGAAACACTCATCATTCGTAATTGTAGTTCAAAGGTTTGCTGTGCACTGATCATTCAGAGAACTAGGCATGCGTTGCTCAGAGTATTATCAATTGCTCGTATGACTTCATAACATTTGATTTGAATGTTTATATATTTACCTGTTGTCATGCTGCATTATGAGTCATGTTGTTTTTTTAGAGAAGGTGTGTCTGGGTCACATTCCTTGTCTGGGTGAACCACGAAAGTCACTAAGCAAGCCTGTGATTATCCTCTTTTACCATAGCACAAAAGGACTCATGCTTAACTTAGTGGTAATGTGCATAGTACTTATGCGGCAGTCAACAAATAAAGTGATAGAGTGAAAACACTACATAAGAAAGATCCCAAATCATTCTATGTCACTGGAGCTTCATGTTGGGAGTCTTCACAGGCTACTGCTGCTGGTTTTTGGCAAGCGCGCAAAGAGCAGGTTGTCGAAGGAGACTCACGTCAGCGAGAATCGCAGATGGTTGCCAGGCAACATGAGGAGTCCATTTCTAGTCGCACAGGGACAAAAACCTGAGAATCTTCACCAGAGACTCAGGACTTGTGGTTTTAAGCCAAGAAGAGAACACTCTGATGCCAGTCTCGGGGCACGACCTGGATATGCAACTCTTAGGCATCAGCACTCACTCCAGCAGAGGCCAGCATCAGGGCTCAGGCCGGTCCATGCAGGACCAAGCTGTGCTGGTCGGCTTGACAGTTGCAGGAAGACATCTGGAAGCGTGTCCTTTCCCTGCAGATCTAACAGGAGAGTCAACTGACACTTATGTGGAGCCTGAGCTCAAGTCAAGCAGGTCCAATCTTCCTTTTTCTGATAGCAGGGCAGTCCTTTTCCTGAATCTTCCACTGGACCAGCCTTGTTCTGATGAGAGGTTTTGAAGGTGCCACTTTTATCCTCAGTGCCAGCCTGCAGGTAAGGGATGTCCCCTCTGTATACACTTGCCTCTTATTTTTGTTTGGCTTCAAAATGAGTAGGGTAGCAAAGGGTAGATAGGCCTATTTGTGAGCTGCATTTGTCGATGACACAACAGGCAACCCTTAGACGTCGGGGGGAGCAAGCCCTGAGGCTATGCTTTGAAGTTCAGGAAGGCTAAGCACAATCTTCCAGGACATCCTTGTTAGGAGGTGAACACCCCACCCCACACCCAAGGCCTATTAGTCCCCATGTCTGGAAGTAATACACAAAACACAACAACACACACATTCACAGTCATGTGATCCTGGACCTTGGCAGAAATGCACACTTGCTTTATGCAGAAAAATGCACACTTTCTAAAATTGGATTTTTCAGAATAGCATCTTAAAATCCATCTTCACAAATAAAGAGGATTTCAAATTGCAATTTATGTGAAAGGAAATTGTGTCTCTTGATATGGTCCCAAAATGAAGTTATGACTTCTTAAGCTTAACAAGATAGCCCAGTGTTAGTTTATGGGAAAGTTAGTTTTTACAAAAATGAAAACTTCCTTTAGGAGTTTTTCACTGTCAGGGCATGTGAAACTAAAAATAAACATGTCCTACATTTTAAATACAATGCACTTTCCCCTTCATATTAGGGGTGAGTTATAAGTATGAAACAGGAAGATTTATGCCTAGAAAAAGGTTTGTAATTACTGATTGAAATGGCAGTTCAACACGTTACTATAGATTTTAGTGGTCGGCCAGAGACATGTTTTGCAGTGCAACTATAGTGGGGGAGAAGAGCACAACATGAAACGGCACAAAACAAAACTTGGACACACCACAATTTCACAGTGAAAAATTACCCTTTTTTTTCCAAAGTGCATAGCTGTAATTTTTTTACCCTAGCTCTGCCGGCACCTAGGGAAACCTATACATTTTTTAAAACTAGACCCCCATAGAAACCCAGGATGGTGTGACTTGACTGGCTCTCACTAGGTTCTGTTACTCAGAATCCCTTGCAAACTTAACAAATTGTCGAAAAAAACAATTTTCCCATATTTCTGTAGTGGAAAGTTCTGGAGTCTGCGTGGATCCACTAATTTCCACTCACCTCGCATTCCCCAAAGTCTTCCGAGAAAAATGATACCTCACTTGCGTGGGTGGGTCAAGTACCCGCGACCAGCAAGGGCCCAAATCCTATTGAGGCGACATCAGAATTACCTATCAGAAACCAATCTGGATTTACACGTGGGGTCCCATGAGTTTTTGGCCCGGGGCTCGGCAGCCATCTAGGGAAACCTACCAAACACACACATTTCTAGAAACTAGACACCTGAGGAAGTCCAGCGAGGTATGCCTTGCATTGATCCCCCAAAATTATCCTACACAGTACCCCCTGCAAACCTCAAATTTTACTGAAAAAAATCAATTTTTTCTCAAATATCTGTGTGGGAAAATTCTGGAATCTGCGTAGATCCACAAATTTCCTCCCATCCAGCATTTCCCCCAGGTCTCCCGATAGAAATGGTACCTCACTCATGTGGGTGGGTCAGGGACTCGCAACAGGCAAGGGCCCAAAACCTATTGAGGCAACATCAAAATTACTTTACACAAACCAACCTGGTTTTGCAAGGGGGTCCCATGAGTTTTTGGCCCGGGGCTAGGCGGACATCTAGAGAAACCTACTAAACCCACACATTTCTGGAACCTAGACACCCGGGGGAGTCCAGCTAAGTATGGCTTGCGTGGGTCCACCAACATTCTCCTAAACAGAATCCCCTGCAAACCTCAAATTTTGCTGAATTTTTTAAATAACATTTCTGTGTGGGAAAGTTCTGGAATCTTCGTGGAGCCACACATTTCCTACCACCCAGCGTTCCCCCAGGTGTCCTGATAAAAATGGTACCTCACTTGTGTAGGTAGGCATAGTGGCTGCAAGAGGAAATGGCCCAAATCGTACTGTTGGGACTTCAAAATTGCCTATAACAAAACTACCTAGTTTTGGGGGGGGACACCTGGGGTTTTGGCCCTGGGCTCCATGCCATATATGGAAAGCTACCAAACCCACACATTTCTGAAAACTATACACCCTGGGTAATCCAATTAGGTATAGATTGCGTGCATCCCTCAACATTTCCCTTCGTACAATCCCTTGCAAACCTCAAATCGAGCTGAAAAAAATCCACTTTTCCGCATACGTTTGAGTGGAATCACTGTGGAGGATAAAATGTCCTATCCCACAGCGTTCTCCTGAGTAAAATGATACCTCACTTGTGTGTGTGTCCAATGCAGAATTGACTAAAAACGTATTTTTAAAACAATGTAGTGCTGTACCCTAATTCTCTATGTTTTGGTCTCTTCCCAGTCACAGGCCCCTGCCCCACCCACACAAGTGAGGTAACATTTTACTCGGGAAACCTACCAAACCTATATATTTCTGAAAACTATACAGGAGGGGGGGGGGTCCAGCGAGGTATGGGTTGCGTGGGTACCCCAAACTTTTCCTACCCAGAATCCCCTGCAAACCTCAAATTTAACTGAAAAAACACATTTTTCTCAAATTTCTGTTTGGGAAAGTCCTGGAATCTACGTGGATCCACAAATTTCCTACCACCTAGTGTTCCCCTAGGTCTTCGGATAAAAATGATACCTCACTCATGTGGTTGGGTCAAGTTCCCGCTAAAGGCAAGGGCCCAAAAAGTACTGAGTAGACATCAAAATGCCTAACACATAACAACCTAGTTTTGCAAGGGGAGGTCGCCTGGGTTTTTGGCCCCGGGCTCGGCGGCCATCTAGGAAAACTAGACAGCCAGGGGAGTCCATCGAGGTATGGCTTGCATGGGTCTCCCAATGTTTTCCTACCCAAAATCCCCTGCAAACCTCAAATTTAGCTGAAAAAAACAATTTTTTCTCAAATTTCTGTGTGGGAAAGTTCTGGAATCTACGTGGATCCATAAATTTCCTACCACCCAGCTTTCCCCCAGGTCTCTTTATTAAAATGATACATCACTCATGGGGGTGGGTTGTAGGAGAGTAGGATCTGCTTACTATGGTTACCCCCACTTTTTTCTGGTGTTTCACTGTTTTTCGACTGTCAGTCACCCATATGACAGACCCTACCAATCCTGAAGGCAGGGTGCTTGATTTTGTGTGAGAGGGTGCCCATGCATGAGCAGGACCCCTCTGCAGCTTTCGGAATCTATTGTCTGAGGCTGTTCTGTGCTTCAGCCAGACAATATACACTTAAATGCATTATTAACCTTGTGGTAAATGCTAACTTTGGAATGGCTGCATTGAAACTTGTCGTTTTTGGTGTCAAACACTTTGGAATCCTAGCCCCCACCAGTCCTGGCACACAGGGTTAGAAATCTACCCTTCCAGAGGGAGAGACATGTACACACTGGTCTTCCCGGTAATAGTTTAAAAGAGCCCTGGCATTACAAAATGGGTGCTGCAGCCACAGACACAAGTCTGGCCTCCTTCTGCTGACCGAATCTCCGGCAGAGGAGGCCTGGACAATAGGTTTCCTGTCACAGGGAGGTGTAACCACCTCCCAGACAGGCTTTAGTGTATTGGGGCTGGGTGTGTGCACTCTGAGAGTACTTTGAAGTCTGCAATGGGGGCACATTCGGTGTCCCTGTGCATAGCCCAATTCAAACCAGTTGCAGGGGCTGCCCGCCCCTGCTCTGGCGTGAAACTGGACAAAAGAAAAGGGTGTAGCCACCCCTCTTTCCAGACCCTCCCATAGGTGGGTCCCCAGAGTATGTTGAACCCCTTTATTGGTACAAGTAAGGAACCTCTGGCAGCAGGACTTTAGATTACACCTGGACGAAACTCTGAAGCTGAATCCTGGAACTTCGCCGTTCTACTAAAAACTAGAGGATGGGTGAATCTCCCTTGGGGTCATGGAGTGCCTAACCTGGTTGGCAGGCAACCAACAAAGCATTTGCCAGTCTGCATCTCTGAAGCTCCCGACGGACTCTGAAGTACTTGCAGCCCAGAAAGAGAATTTCCAGACTTCTCAGAGGCTGACCCGAATCCCCAGCAAAGCTGAGACCCGCAACCCTGGTGAGTGACGTGGAACTCAAACTCATGGACACCTTGCACATTTGCTAGTGCATTAACTTCTTAACATCTCCTGAAGTTGTGCTTTGGGTTACTTGTAGCCCAAGCCCGAGCACGATCTGTACTGAAAAGTTTTGGCCTACACTCCACGAGTTAGCCCACTTCTTGCATTTCCGCTCGAGGCTCATTTGGAATCACTGGTCCTTCAACAGGTGGGTACCTGTAAAGGCTACTCTGACTTGCCTTGGGCTTCCCTGGCTGCTCCAGACGTGCCCTGACACCCTACTATGTTGTGAGTCTCTCAGACCTTGCGTGTCTGCACCAAAGCATTTCTTTGATTCCTATGTTGGTTGCTGTTGCCAAGGCTTGTTGGGTCCAATCTGGGCACGACACCGCTGCATTCGACATCCTTCATGGGAGAGCTTCATTCCAGATCCTGGTTGTCATCAACAACCCCTGGGCCTCGTGGCTGATGAGTCAAGCTTCACCTTCTACACCTGAAATCACCCGACATCGGTGGGTATTTGACTATCGTGCCCCTGGTCACTGGCAAGAGACCCAGACTCTGTCCCCTCTGCTTTCAGGTTCTTCTCATCTTTTATCCAGTCTTGGATCACACTGGACACTTTCCACTTGGATGGCAGCAGCACTTAGCAGCAAATCGCCATTTAAAACGACGATGAATCCCAAAACCAAAAGACACCTATGCACCGGCTTCCCTGGGTGAGGTAACTCGAGTACTCCAGTGCTCCCATGAGTGTTGGCCCTAGAATCCCTTAAGTCTAAAGGGGTTTGCTCAAAGTCCTCTCCTAAGTGTCCTTTATCTTTAAATTTCCAACTGCCACTTTCCACATAGAAGCTAACGGTGTCCCGCGGCTGTGTTCTTATACTGCGCACGTCCTCCGTGAGTCCCCTGTGTCACTACCTTGGGTAGTGCCTTGTGGTCCTAGCAATTCTACAGGCTCTAGGCCTTATGTCTAGTCAAGTCATGGTTCTTATACCACTTTCTTAATATATGGTTTGGTACGCCCCTAGGGCTCAAAGTATATTGTGCTAATTTACTGTGTGCTATTAAGTTTACCATATGTACTTTTGCCTTTAGCCTCATAAAGAGACTAGTGGGATGTGTTTACAATAAATACATATATTTTATATATACACCTGGTGTGGTTCTCCTTTCATTTGGTCATTCACAAGATTATAGACTGGTAAAGGATAGCTTTCTATAAAGGTTGTTTTTAACCTACCATCAATAAGTTTTGTTTGGACTGGGGCAAGGTGCCCACTAGAATAGTGGACAGCATATGCCAGGCCAACTTCTCACATGGGTCAAGTACCCGCTACGGGCATGGGCCCAAAACATATTGAGGAGATATCAAAATGACCTATTACAAAACTACCTAGTTTTGCAAGGCGGGGACACCTGGGTTTTTGGTCCCGGGCTCGGCGCCATCTTGGGAAGCCTACAAAACCCACACATTTCTGAAAACTAGACACCAGGGGAGTCCAGTGAGGTATGGCTTGCATGGGTCCCCCAACGTTTTTGTTAGAACTGGGATTTTCTGGTAGGCTAAGGCTGACGCCAAAGCCAGGCAGAAACCACCATTCTAGTCAGGGCAAGGGAGTCACAGGCCAAGATAACCGCTGCTCACCCCCTTAGTAGCTTGGCACGAGCAGACAGGTTTATCCCGGAGGCAATGTGTAAAGCATTTGCGCATGAACACAACAGCAACAACATCCTAGGCACACGACAAAAGGAACTCCACACAAGGTTATATAAAAATAACTTTTGTATTGTCAAAACACATCAGATAGTAATCACACAATATACATTGTGCCAACTGGCACGGGCAATATTCACAAGGGATTATTTACAGGACAGGGCCACTGTCAGAGATCAGCACTTTTAGAACTAGAAATACTGTTAGAAATAGCACGTTGTAGATCATAGAATAATAATCACTTTAGCACACAACCAGTAACTACTGGTACCAGGTAATTACTAACCCTGGGCGGAGTTCGCGGAGTGGGGCTTCGCGGAGCTACGCGAAGTGGGCGAGAAACTACGCCCACCTCCGCACTCCGCGTAGCCCCACTCCGCAAAACCACTGGCCGGCAGCCCCGCAACCCGCCTCCCTCCCGCCCTCCCTAAATACTTTAAAATAAAGGAACGCAATAATTTTAAAAGCACTTACCTTGCCGCCGCTGGCCGCCGCGTTCCCCGGGGCTCGTTCTCTTCCGTCTTCCGTATTTTGCAGTAATGCGCATGCGCGGGCGGCCGCGCATGCGCATTTTCTCGTGAAAATGCGCATGCGCGGCCGTCCGCGCATGCGCATTACTGCAAAATACGGAAGACGGAAGAGAACGAGCCCCGGGGAACGCGGCGGCCAGCGGCGGCAAGGTAAGTGCTTTTAAAATTATTGCGTTCCTTTATTTTAAAGTATTTAGGGAGGGCGGGAGGGAGGCGGGTGGCGGCCAGCTACGCTCCGTCTGCGGAGCGTGCGTAGTGCCGCCTGGCTCCGCTAGCTCCGCAAAATGCGGAGTAGGCGGAACTACGCACACTCCGCAGACGGAGCGTAGCTGGCCGCCCACGGTTAGTAATTACCACCTACGCACCCCTAACCACCTTAGGAGAATATTACGCAGGGAACCTGGGCTTCACTAGCACCAACTGTACTAGGAGAAAACAACCACCTAAGTATCACAATACCTGTAGGGTTATAAGCATGAAATTATTACACATAATGCATCACAACATTCATAGGTGTAGGGAAGGAAAACACATAATGCATCAAAACACATTCAGCGGTGTAAGAACAAGGCACACGATGCATCAAAACGCATTCAGAGGTGCAGCACAGGAAAATACAATTGCTTCTATTATTGATCGTGATGTCTTTAAAGACCTGTATATCTTTTTCAATTTTGTCAAGGAGAGATTTGGCGTCCGTTACTGCCGGGTTGTTGGCTATCGCTTTTGTTAATTCCTCTATCTCCTCTAGTTCCTTCACACATAACCTTTGTGCCGTCTCGATGGTGTGGACCATGAGGTCCCGACTACATTTAGTATTTATGTAACTGAATCCTTTTTTGTATTCAGTATCTTCCACGAAAATAACAGGAATATTTTTCACCTGGAGACCCCAGGGAATGGTTCCACCCTGCAAATGTTTCAGTAGAAAATAACCATGCAATTCGGTCCTCACGTGCTTTTTGTGAAGTCTTGTCAGTTTTTCTGACTCGTTCTGCTGCTTTGCAGTGGTACTTAACAATATAGAGCCAAACGGTGAAGAGGCTATGAGCGACTGAATGTGTCTCTCACTGAAAGAATGTGTGTCCCTATCTGCCATACTCTTTGAATTGAATTGCAGCAGTGGCTACGCGCGGTGGTCTCAGTGAAACAGACTGCTACGCAGGTAATGTAGAACACGGGGAAGCGGGCAGTTATCCGCCCGTTCTATTTTCCAAAAATCGACAAAGACGCGGATGCCTAACCCACGCGTCTTGTGTTTTTACAGTGTACCTGACCCTGGCGTGCAGGAATTAACAGGAGATAACGGTGATTTGTTTTCCCTTTGCTTTGAATAATACGCCTCAGCCGGGATCCTAGAAGCGGGAGCGAGGAATTAAGTCTTTAATCAACGTCGAAAGGTACATAGTAAATATCGATCTTTGTGCCTCCATAAGTTTTAACACTGTATGCCCTAAATTAATGGAGGGTCATTACTTCTTCTAGGCGGCAGCATTGAAGTATTGTAAAAAGGCGAGTCGGCCTTTCTTAGAACAGGAGATCTACTCACGAATAAGGTATGAGGCACACCGTGTCTATATGATAAGTTAGAAATGCCTATTGCGCAAATAAATGGGACTAAAAGCCCCATGTTGTCATTTTATTGTGCAGGTGAAAGACAAAGAAATATATACACTCCTCTGCTCCTCCACACAGCCCCGTTGCCATAGACAGAGGTACGAAAATTTTTCTAATTCTTGGCTTTCATCTAGTCTTTGACTAGCTTATTGAAACAAAACCTACATACAGCAGTATCTTGTGATCACCTTTCTAGAAATACAAGGTGCACCAGCCACCACTTGATGAAAAGATTCCATACTTATTGACAGAAGCTACTATTGGTTCCTTGCACAAGGAAATACAGGTACAAATACTGTGTGGTCCAAATGGTGAGACAGGTAGAATAGAGGCCAAAAAGGGTTATTATTAAAAACTTTTTTTCTACATCCCTTACAGATCATTAATTCATTTATTGATTTGGATTAGGAGACAAAAAGCGTTGTTTTGCTCTTGTCATAACTTTTGTCTATATAGGTATGTGAATAATTATAGAAATGTGGACAATGAAATAACTTAATGTATTTGTCTTATTTTTGAAATGTATTGTTGTACAAGTTTGTTTGGATGTAATTTGAATGTTCTTTCTTTAATTGTCGTTATGATGTTGTGAAATGTTTTTTACTAACTGAATAAGATTGAATTGTGTATTCGTGGTTTTGCCTTTCAAGAACTTTCAGAGCAATTAGGTCTCTATCATACCATAAGTAAAAGGTATAAATAAATGTACCAGACCAGATTTAATGAATTTTATTTGGTCCTTGTTTTGAATCACTACATGTATTGTTACTGATTAAATGGTCCAGCCCTCCCTCAGCCCCGTAGGACCTAACTCCGTTTGTGCGCAATAAGTAAAAATACAGCGCTATCAATCGCTAGGGGCCAAAATAAAGCGCTCCCAAGGCGCTAGAGGCATAGGCAAGCCCACAGGCCCCAGGGACACAGGATTCAAAGTCCAAGGTCCTGGGGCCAAAAGATGGAGCAAACAGCTCCCAAGAAAAAGGAAAGTTCTCCAGCCTCCAAGTCCATCAGGTATCCAGGGGCTGGGCAGGGCCCAGGGAGGCAAGCCTTCCCCTGGGCCCAGACAGCAGCACGCCCCTGGCAGGATTCAAGTAGCAAAACAAGAACATTTTGTAAGGTTAGACAGCCCCTTTTTATACAGTGAATTCCTTTCTCTAAAGGTGCAGGGTGGGGGAAAAACCAGGCGCAGCTGGTTTGGGACCCCCCTTGATGAGCTCAGCCACCCTTCCCATTCACTAGGCAAGGCTAGGGTCATCAGTCGCACCACAGGGGGCGGAGCCAGCATTGTGTGGGGAAAGCCCAGCCCTATTCAGGACCCAGGTGCACCCCTCCCCTCACATCAGAATGCTAATCTCAACACTCGCCACTGGGCAGACCCATCCAGACTCCTGGAGCCAGGCTCCAGCCAATCACGTGTCAGCACACTCCCTACACATGGCACTTCCACAATAGACACATTTATGCTGCATACATCATTACGCAGTATTCAATCTCACAAGTTCGTACATACCAAACTCGACCCTGCACTCCCCACACATCAGGAACTACCATGGTCACACCTATTCCCCATGCATTCCTATGGGAGGGCAGGTCACTCACCACACATACACAGAGAGCTCACGCACTTTACAATGTACCTCAGTGAAAAAGTGCGCAGAGGCCTAAAATCACCAACAGCAGGTTAAAGAAATTGGCTAGGAAAAAGCTAAAAGTTTCGGGGTGAACCTGCCAAAAGGGTCAGGTCCAACAGTTTTCTTACCCAGAATCCCCTGCAAACCTCAAAATTAGCACAAAATCCCCACATTTTCGACATATTTTTGGGTGGAATCACTGTGCCGGCTCAAATGACCTACCCCACAGTGTTCCACTCAGTCTCCTGATTAAAATGATACCTCACTTGTGTGAGTGGGACAAGGGCCTGTGACTGGGAAGAGCCAAAAACATACGGATTAAGGGTATACCACTGAGAATTCTAAGCGCTACATTAAAAATAAATACGTTTTTAGCCAATTCTGTATTAGTCACCGATGCAAGTGAGTTATCATTTTACTTGGGACACTAAGGAGAATGCTGTGGTGTAGGTCATTTGTGCCGCCACGGTGATCCCACACAAAAATATATGGAAAAAGTTTTTTTTTAGCTAAATTTGAGGTTTGCAGGGGATTCTGGGTAAGGTAACATTGGGAGATCCACTCAAACCATACCTCATTGTACTCCCCAGGGTACCTAGTTTTCAGAAATGTGTGGGGTTGGTATGTTACCTTAGATGGCGGCGAGTCTGGGGCCAAAACCCCAGGTGCCTCCCCAAAACAAGGTTGTTTTGTTATGGGTAATTTTGAAGTCTCCACGGTATGATTTGGTCGATTTCCTGTTGCAGCCACTGTGCCTACTAACACAAGTAATGTACCATTTTTATCAGGAGACCTGGGGGAACGTTGGGTGATAGGACATTTGTGGATCCACACAGATTCCAGAACTTTCCCACACAGAAATTTGCAAAAAAAGTGACCTTTTCAGCGAAATTTGAGGTTTGCAGGGGATTCCTTGTAGGAAAATATTGGGGGACCCATACAGGCCATACCTCGCTGAAATGCCCTGGGTGTCTAGTTCTCAGAAATGTGTGTGTTTGGTAGGATTCCCATGATGGTCGCCGAGCCTGGGACCAAAAACCATGGTGACCCCTCGCAAAACCAGGTTGTTTTGTTGTAGGTCATTTTGATGTCTTCTCAATACATTTTGGGCCCTTCTCTGTCGTGGGTACTTGACCCCATCCACGCGAGTGAGGTCTCATTTTTATCGGGAGACCTGGGGGAATGCTGGGTGGTTGGAAATTTGTGGGTCCATTTAGATTACAGAACTCTCCCACACAGAATTCTTTTAAAAAAGTGATTTTATCAGCTAAATTTGAGCTTTGCAGGGCTATCTGGGTAGGAAAACGTTGGGGGAATCCATGCAAGCAATACCTTGCTGGACTTCCCTGGGTGTCTACTTTTCAGAAATGTGTGTGCTCTATAGGTTTCCCAAGATGGCTACTGAGCCCGGGGCCAAAGACCCAGGTAACTCCCCTTGCAAAACCAGGCTGTTTTGTGATATGTCATTGTGATGTCTACTCAATACGTTTTGGGCCCTTGCCTGTAGCGGGTACTTGACTTGGACCCGGGGTCGGCAGCCATCTCAGTAAACCTACCAACCCCACACATTTCCGAAAACTAGACACCCGGGGGTCCAGCGAAGTATGGCTTGCGTGGGTCCCCCAACGTTTTCCTACCCAGAATCCACTGCATACCTTAAATATAGCTGAAAACCCCCCACTTTTTTCTTACATTTCTGTGTGTGAAAGTTCTGGAATCTACTTGGATCCACAAATTTTCTACAACCCAGTATTCCCCCAGGTTTCCTGATAGAAAAGATACCTCACTCACGTGGGTGAGTCAAGTACCCGCTACATGCAAGGGCCCAAAATGTATTGAGGAGACATCAAAATGACCTATAACAAAACAACCTAGTTTTGCAAAGGGGGTCACCTGGGTTTTCGGAACGGGACTCGGCGGCCATTTTCGGAAACCTACCAAACCCACACATTTCTGAAAACTACACACCCAGGGGTGTCCATAGAAGTATGGCTTGCATGGGTTGCCTAAGGTTTTCCTACCCAGAATCCCCTTGAAACAGCAAATTAAGCTTAAAAAAACAATTTTTTCTCAAATTTCTGTGTGGGAAAGTTCTGGAACCCATGTGGATCCGCAAATTTCCTACCACCCAGCTTTCCCCCAGATCTCCCAATAAAAATTATACCTCACTCACATGGATGGGTCAAGTACCCACTACAGGCATGGGCCCAAAACGTACTGAGTAGACATCAAAATGACCTATCACAAAACAACCTGGTTTTGCAAGGGGGTCACCTTGGTGTATGACCCCGGGCTTGGCTGCCATCCTGGGAAAATACCTAACCCACACATTTCTGAAAACTAGACACCTGGGGGAGTCTATCAAGGTATGGCTTGCATGGATCCCCCAAGGTTTTCCCACCCAGAATCCCATGCAAGCCTCGAATTTAGCTGAAAAAAAACACCTTTTCCACATATTTTTGTGTGGAATCAAAATAGCGGCACAAATGTCCTACCCCAAAGCGTTTCCCTCAGCCTCGCGAGTAAAATGATACCTCACTTGTGTGGGTAGGGCAAGGACCTGTGACTAGAAAGAGCCCAAAACATAGGGAGTAAGGGTATAGCACAGAGAATTCTAAGCGTTAAATTTTTTTAAAATAAGTTTTTAGCCAGTTCTGCATTAGTTATCCACACAAAGGAGGTATTATTTTGCCTGGAAGACCTGGGGAAACGCTCGGTGCTAGGAAATGTGTGTATCCACACAAATTCCAGAACTTTCCCACACAGAAATTTGAAAAAAACGTGTTTTCTTCAGCTATATTTGTGGTTGGCAGGGGATTCTGGCCAGCAAAACGTTGGGAGACCCACGCAAGCTATACCTTGCTGGACTCCCCCGGGTGTCTAGCTTTAAGGAATATATGGGTTTGGTAAGTTTTCCTAGATGGCTGCCGAGCCCGGGGCCAAAACCCAGGTGACCCCCCTTGCAAAACCCGGTTGTTTTGAGATAGGTCATTTTGATGTCTACTCAATACGTTTTGGGCCCTCGTCTGTGGCGGGCACTTGACCCAGCCACGTGAGTGAGGTATCATTTTCATCGGGAGACCTGGCGGAATGCTGGTTGGTAGGAAATTTGTGGATCCACGTTGATTCCAGAATTTTCCAACACAGAAATTTGAAAAAAAAGTTATTTTTCAGCTAAATTTGAGGTTTGCAGGGGATTCTGGGTAGGAAAACATTGGGGGACCCACACAAGCCGTACTTCGCTGAACTCCCCTTGGTGTCTAGTTTTCAGAAATGTGTGGGTTTGTTAGGTTTCCCTAGATGGCTGCCGACCCCGGGGCCAAGTTAAGTACCCGCTTCAGGCAGGGTCCCAAAACGTACTGAGTAGACATCAAAATGACCTATCACAAAACAGCCTGGTTTTGCAAGGGGAGTCACCTGGGTTTTTGACCCCGGGCTCAGCGGCCATCTTGGGAAACTACCAAATCCACACATTTCTAAAAACTAGACACCCGGGGAAGTCCAGTGATGTATGACTTGCATGGATCCCCCAACATGTTCCTACCCAGAATCCCTGTCAAACTTCACATTTAGCTGAAAAAAACACATTTTCCACATATTTATGGGTGGAATCACTGTGCCAGCACAAATATTCTACCCCACAGTGTTCCCCTCAGTCTTCAGAGTAAAATGATACCTCACTTGTGTGGGTGGGGGAAGGGCGTGTGCTGGGAAGAGCCCAAAACATAGGGATTAAGGGTATAGCACTCAGTACTCTAAGCGCTACATTTAAAAAAAAATAGGTTTTTAGCCAATTCTGTATTAGTCAACCATGCAAGTGTGTTATCATTTTACTTGCGACACTAAGGAGAATGCTATGGTGTAGGTCATTTGTGCCGGCACGGTGATCCCACACAAAAATATATGGAAAATGTGTTTTTTATAGCTAAATTTGAGGTTTGCAGGGGATTCTGGGTAAGGTAACATTGGGAGATCCACGCAAGTCATACCTCATTGGACTCCCCAGGGTACCTAGTTTTCAGAAATGTGTGGGTTTGGTATGTGTCCTTAGATGGCGGCGAGTCTGGGGCCAAAACCCCAGGTGCCGCCCCAAAACACGGTTTTTTTGTTATGGGTAATTTTGAAGTCTCCACTGTATGAATTGGTCAATTTCCTGTTGCAGACACTGTGCCTACCAACACAAGTAATGTACCATTTTTATCGGGAGACCTGGGGGAACGCTGGATAGTAGGAAATTTGTGGATCTACACAGATTCCAGAACTTTACCACACAGAAATGTGCAAAAAAGTGACTTTTTCTGCTAAATTTGAGGTTTGCAGGGGATTCTTGGTAGGAAAACATTGGGGGATCCATGCAGGCCATACCTCGCTGAAATGCCCCGGGTGTCTAGTTCTCAGAAATGTGTGTGTTTGGAAGGTTTCTCATGATGGCCGCCGAGCCTGGGACCAAAAACCCAGATGACCCCCTTGCAAAACCAGGTTGTTTAGTTACAGGTCATTTTGATGTCTTCTCAATACATTTTGGGCCCTTCTCTGTCATGGGTACTTGACCCATCCACGCGATTGAGGTTTCATTTTTATCGGGAGACCTGGGGGAATGCTGGGTGGTTGGAAATTTGTGGGTCCTTTTACATTACAGAACTTTCCCACACAGAATTTAAAAAAAGTGATTTTATCAGCTAAATTTGAACTTTGCAGGGCTATCTAGGTAGGAAAACCTTGGGGGAATCCATGCAAGCCATACCTTGCTGGACTTCCCTGGGTGTCTACTTTTCAGAAATGTGTGTGTTCTATAGGTTTCCCAAGATGGCTGCTGAGCCCGAGGCCAAAGACCTAGGTAACTACTGTGTGTGAAAGTTCTGGAATCTACGTGGATCCACAAATTTCCTACAACCCAGCATTCCCCCAGGTCTCCTCACGTGGGTGAGTCAAGTACCCGCTACATGCAAGGGCCCAAAATGTATTGAGGAGACATCAAAATGACCTATAACAAAACAACCTAGTTTTGCAAGGGGTGTCACCTGGGTTTTCGGAATGGGACTAGGCGGCCATTTTCAGAAACCTACCAAACCCACACATTTATGAAAACTACACACCCAGGGGTGTCCAGCGAGGTATGGCTTGCATGGGTTGCCCAAAGTTTTCCTACCCCGAATCCCCTTGTAACAGCTAATTTAGCTGAAAAACCCCTTTTCACTCAAATTTCTGTGTGGGAAAGTTTTGGAATCTATGCGGATCCGCAAATTTCCTACCACCCAGCTTTCCCCCAGGTCTCCCAATAAAAATCATACCTCACTCACGTGGATGGGTCAAGTACCCACTACAGGCATGGGCCCAAAACGTACTGAGTAGACATCAAAATGACCTATCACAAAACAACCTGGTTTTGTAAGGGGGTCACCTTGGTGTTTGACCCCGGGCTTGGCTGCCATCTTGGGAAAATACCTAACCCACACATTTCTTAAAGACTAGACACCCGGGGGAGTCTATCAATGTATGGCTTGCATGGATCCCCCAAAGTTTTCCTACCCAGAATCCCATGCAAGCCTCAAATTTAGCTGAAAAAAACCACCTTTTCCACATATTTTTGTGTGGCATCAAAATGGCGGCACAAATGTCCTACCACAAGGCATTCCCCTCAGCATCCTGAGTAAAATGATACCTCTCTTGTGTGGGTAGGGCAAGGACCTGTGACTAGGAAGAGCCCAAAACATAGGGAGTATGGGTATAGCACAGAGAATTCTAAGCGTTACTTATTTTTTAAAATACGTTTTTAGCCAATTCTGCATTAGTCACGCACACAAAGGAGGTATCATTTTACTCGAGACTCTAAGGAGAATGATGTGATGTAGGTCAGTGGTTCCCAAACTTTTGACTCCTGAGGACCCACTGAATCACTACTGGAAGCCCCAAGCAATTTGTACAATTTAAATTTACTTTTAAAAACCCCTTCTCTCTCTGCCCGGTCTTTCCTTCTGTAACCCTCACTGCCCCATGTCTCTCCCCCGGTTTTCCCTTCTGTTCCCCTTGCTGCCCCCGTGCCTCTCTGCCCGTTCTGCCTTCTGTTCTTAGCTGCCCCTATATTTTCCCTCGTTTTTTGTGCCTTTCTGCCCTCTGTTCCATTCGTTTTTTTCCTAATTTCTTGTGCCTTTCTGCCCTCTGTTCCACTCATTTTTCCCTACTTTTTTGTGCCTTTCTGCCCTCTGTTCCACTCGTTTTTTGTGCCTTTCTGCCCTCTGTTCCACTAGTTTTTTGTGCATTTCTGCCCTCTGTTCCACTAATTTTTCCCTCATTTTTTGTGCCTTTCTGCCCTCTGTTCCACTAGTTTTTCCCTCATTTTGTGCCCTTCTGCCCTCTGTGCCACTCATTTTCCCTCGTTTTTTGTGCCCTTCTGCCCTCTGTGCCATTTGTTTTTCCCTTTTTTTTTGAGTTGTGCCCTTCTGCCCTCTGTTCCACTCGTTTTCCCCTCATTTTTTGTGCCCTTCTGCCCTCTGTTCCACTCGTGTTTTGTGCCTTTTTGCCCTGCTACACTCGTTTTGTGTGCCCTTCTGCCCTCTGTTCCACTCGTTTTTTGGGGCTTTCTGCCCTGTTCCACTTGTTTTGGTGCCCTTCTGCTCTCTGTCCCACTCGTTTTTTCCCTCAATTTTTGTGCCCTTCTAACCTCTGTTCCACTCGTTTTTTTGCCTTTCTGCCCCTGTTCCACTTGTTTTTTGTGCCCTTCTGCCCTCTGTTCCACTCGTTTTTTTGTGCCCTTCTGCCTTCTGTGCAACTCGTTTTTGCCTTGTTTTTGTGCCCCTTTCTTCCTTCTGTTCCACTCGTTTCCCTGCGGCCCGCCCCCCTGACTACCCACTGCACATTCGCTGCCCCCGCCTCCCGAATGTATTGTTATGGTCTCGCCGCCCCTGCACCAACATTCACAGCTCTTGTGTGCTGTGAGGACGCATGGACATTTAATTTTTCTCTAAATGCACGAATACACAACAAGGCCCAACTCTGAAGGGGGCGGGGGGGTACCCCCACTGTCGGCCGCCTGGACCCCTGATTCTAGATCCAGAAGACGACAGACGTGTTTGCGGCAGGCTGCGCTGTGTTAATATACAGTTATAATATTCAGGCCCTGGCAGACACGGTTATCAGCCAGGCACAGCCCTCATACATTTTTTTCGATACCCCAGACTGGGGCTGAGAAAATCAGCGTCCGCCTGATCGCAAGTGACGAAAAATAAAGGCCTGTAAAGACCGAGGCCCACATGCACCTGTCGGTCTGTAAGGAAAACACAAAATAAATTAAAACACTGGCATCACAAACATAGTGCGCAGGTGCATTGTGGAAAGATTGCTGGTGAACGAGTTGAAGCTGGGAGTTGAAGTACCACAACAATGAGGTAAGGGGCGTCTGCCACATCACCCTGGTGGGTAATAGCCTGCTGCACGCATGGGCGTTTATGCTGCGTCTGGGCCTGAGCATAACAGATTCATCACTATGTGTTGATTCAGAGCTGAAGGCGGCGCGGCCTCCCTTAACAACACTTCCTGTCATGGTACCTCACCGTTACCAAATCCTGATTTTACAGTGAGGGGGCGTAGAGGGGGCATATTCGGAGTGCTTTGAGGGGTGGGTATGTATTCTTTGCTGTTCTGACCACAGGACCCGTCTGTCCCCGGGGCTGACTAGGATGCCCCAGAGACCTCAGCCAAGACCCGTTAGCGCTGCAGTGTGCCGCAAACTATTGCTATCTATGCCAGGGGTGGGGCGGAAGGTGGAACTACAGACCTCCCCCGCGCTAGTCCTTAACTCCGTGCGAGTGGGCTCAGATGCTTATGCAGTTTTAATCACTTACTGCCCTGCTAGGGTGGGCCATCCCTCCAGCACTAATCACTTACCGCCCCAAGAGGGGTGGTTGGCCTCCGGGGGCCCCTCCAGCACCAATCACAACTCACAAGAAGCCGCCTTACGAAGGAGAGCAACTCGGGCCCCTTAAGCACTAATCTGTTTTCGCCCTTGCGAGGGAGGGCGGCCCCCCGATGCCCCCTCCGGCTCTAACCACTCACGACCACAGGCACTCGAGTCCTGCGGACCCCCTAGGAATGTCTCACGGACCCCTGGGGGTCCCCGGACCACAGTTTGGGAAACACAGGTGTAGGTTATTTGTGCCGGCACAGTGCTTCCACAGAAAAATATGTGGAAAATGTAGTTTTTTCAGCTCAATTTGAGGTTTGTAGGGGACTCCGGGTAGAGAAACTTTGCGGATCCACGTAAGCCATACCACATTGGACTCCCCAGGGTGTCTAGTTTTCAGAAATGTGTGGGTTTGGTATGTTTGCTTAGATGGGGCGAGCCTGGGGCCAAAACCTCAGGTGCCCACCAAAACCAGGTTATTCTGTTATGGGTAATTTTTGAAGTCTCTACAGTACGATTTGGGCCATTTCCTGTTGCAGCCACTGTGCCTACCCACACAAGTGATGTACCATTTTTATCGGGAGATCTGGGGAAAAGCTAGGTGGTAGGAAATTTGTTGATCCACACAGATTCCAGAACTTTCCCACACAGAAAATGTTTTAAAAAGTGATTTTATCAGCTAGATTTTGGCTTTGCAGGGCATTCTGGGTAGGAAAACGTTGGGGGATCTACCAAAACCCACACATTTCTGAAAACTAGACACCCAGAGGAGTCCAGTGCGGTATGGCTTGCGAGGGTCTCCCAACGTTTTCCTACCCATAATCCACTGCATACCTCAAATATAGCTGAAAAAAACACTTTGTTTCTTAATTTTCTGTGTGTGAAAGTTCTGGAAACTATGTGGCTCCACAAGTTTCCTACCACACGGCTTTTCCCCAGGTCTCCCGATAGAAATGATACCTCACTTACGTGGGTGGGTTAAGCACCCGCTACAGGCATGGGGCCAAAATGTATTGAGGAGACATCAAAATTACCTATTACAAAACAACCTAGTTTTGCAAGGGGGGTCACCTGTTTTTTTAGCCCAGGGCTCAGCGGCCATCTCGGGAAAAGTTAGAAATAGGGTAGCATGGTGCAGAGCGGGCAGGCCAAACTCCAGAGGACATGTGTAAAGCATCCATGCAGCACAAACAGACAACATACAAGGCACACTACAAAAAGTGACCACACCAGTTTAGGTGAAAAACAGCATATGTATTATGCACAACACAGCAAGAAGTAATTACAGGGGTGAACATGGCGCCAACTGGCACCCGGAAGTCATGTACAGAAGTGGACTATTTACAGGGCACTCTGGCCGCTGCCAGAACCATCACAAGAATATGTGGAATAAAGGTAGGTGCAAGGAATAGATGTAGAGTCCATCAGCTGTAGCTTTAGGGGAAAAACACTTTCAGGATGGCTGTTTCAACATCAGCACCACAGTATTGTCATAAGGCCTAAACCTGGGGCATTATTCACATTAGCATGACGCATTAGGAAGGAACATCCCATTAGCCTCAATAATGAACGAAGAGCAGCCAGTTAATACTGGCAAGGTCTGGAACTTAGCTGTGTCTCACGATAGGCCTCAATTGCTGTGTGAGCAGGCCTGAAACAGCAAACCCCTCAACACCTCCTTAGACATAGAGACACAAGCTATGTAGACTCATTGGCCAGCGACACCTTAAATCAGGCCCCTTATGCACTAAACCTTCTTAGTATTAGGTAAAAACAGGTGAGCACCAAAACGTGTCCGTCAAGGAAAATCACATGAGCATGAATACACCATCACTAGACATCACGTACATTATGCATACCCGCATTAGCAGGACCTTCGGCATCCCATTAGCATAAACATCACATTATGCATCATCGTAAGAGCAGGGCAGACACGGTAGCACCTAGAAGATCGCGCCTTATCATTGGGCATAAGTCACCTCCTGCATTTGCATGTAAAACACAACGGCATAAACATGTGAGCATAGGGGCTTATTATGCACAACAACCTTCAGTGTAAGGGCATCTACCTATTTGCATAAATCCTGGGGCAATGCTGTCACTAGGCATTAATCACAATGTGCATAGATCAGCCTCACTGCATTGGACATCAGCATAAACCTTAGCAGCATTGTAATAAGCATAAAAGCGTTAGCATTGACACATTAGCATAAATGCACTAGGAGCACCACATTAGCGTAAGTCACATTAGAAGGGGGCATAAAACATTAACAGCCATGCAGTCATTGAGGGAAAGCGGCACACATTATAAGTGCCATCAGCCTTGCAGGTTAGCCTTTGGCGCCACAGCGCCTGGGGAATATGAAGTCCCTCATCTGGACTCTGCAATTAAGAGTACCCCACAATGTTGAAGCTGCCCGCTGTCAACCAAGCAAGCAGGGGGGAATCCCACAGGCCGGGATTCCCTCGTAGAGCTTTAGAATCCCGGCGCTGCAGACGTCCGCTCCTCTTCTTCTGGGCACAGTTGTAGCGCCTTGGCAGCAAGCAGAGCACAGTCAATATGAATAAGGCACTCTGGCAGCACCACAATCTAGCACACATGCAGGGGAATTTAAATATAGCGCTTTGACAGCACAGCGCTGCAGGCCTCAGCTCCTCTTCCCTTGGCACCCTGAATATAGCGTTTATGATGTGATCAATCCCACCAGGGGCTTCGTGAATGACAGGTAGTGCTCCTCACCAGCAATTCGAATATAGCGTTCACGAGCCGCTAGGTAGCTGCCACAGATTAAGGGTTCCACCTAAGGACATAGGGCCCACGCTACTCTCTCCTCACTGGCCATCTGCATATAGCGCTTGGGCAGTACAGCGCTAGAGTGCAGGCAGGGGGAGGGTACAGTCAGTCCACATGGACAGCTCACGAGGCGCTAGGTCCCACCAGCAGACTCAGGGACAACAGGTCGCGCTCCTCACCTCCTTCTGGGCGAAGTCAAAGGTGCTCCCTGGGAATCAGATAAAGCGCTCTTCTTTTACAGGCACTAGGGAGCAGTCAGGGCCCAGGTGTAGCGCTCATGAGGCACTAGGGCAGGAGAGCAGGCAGGCAGCGCTAGGCCAGGTCAGCGGTCAGTGGGTACTCATCAGTACAGGACAGCAGCTCCTCTGAACCATCATCCCCTGTAACGTGGGACTCCTCCTGGTACAGCAGCCTTAACTCCAGCAGCGGGCTCTCACTGGCCCTGGGGACAGTGGAGGGGTGCAAATGGGCTCATGGGCCAGCACACAGGCCCATGCGGCGGCACCCCCTGAGAGCAGGTCTCCTCATTCTCAAGTCCATGCTCTGACTGAGCACATGGCATCTCTACTGCTCTACAAATACCAGAAAGGCTGGAAGCTTTTAGAAGATCCCTGGCCGTTCCAGCCTCCACTGTCACTGTGGGGGAAGTGTAGAGCACCTTGTCACTTCAAACACTAGAACGCCAACCCATCTTAGGCAGGCGGCACTAGTAGACAGAAATGGCGTCCATTTTAAAAGTGACATTCCTGCAATTATGAAAATAAAGGTGCGTATACCATTACACAGCATTTATTATTTTCCTCTCACACCACACATGGCATATACATTTCCTACCATGGGGGAGATGTCCTTTAAGGGGGGGGGGGTCCTAATATACATATGTACGGCAGAAAGCACACACACTTTGCACTACTAACCAGCGCCAAAATGTCCAGCATCCTGAACCCACCAATTCCATCACAGCGAAAGGGCTAGGGGAATGGCAAAACGTTTCGGGATGAACCTGCAAGCAGGGCCGAGTCCAATACGACCCCCTCCCAGCCAAAAGCCAGGGTAGACCAATCAATGTCTTGATGGGCTTCCCTGCTTAGGGCGAGAAAACATGGACACGGGCCCGCAACTGCAGGGACACCCGTAGGTTCCCCTCCATTCTGGAACCCAATGGTCCCCTCTCTCAAACCCTCCTGGACCAACTAAGCACCCCACTGGTGCTCTCTAGCTGGTTGTGGCCAGGACCGGCCCCTAGCCCATCAAGATGTATCTGGCCTTTGCTCGCTCACAGAGTGCGGGGCAGTAGCCCAAGGCCCGTAGTACCCGTTGACCACTCTCCTTCTCCTCCTTGCAGCTCCAATCTGCCACTGGTCCTCCCACCTGGGGTCCGCACCCTCAGGCTGACCAGCAATCAGGGGTGAGGCTCTCCTCCCCCTACCTCTCTTTCTGGGGTTCCGCCCTCTCCTTCTACGCAGGGCACCCTCAGACCACCACTCTCTCACTCGTCCAGGGCCATGGTCCTCCAACTGCTTCACCAGCACAGGGTCTAATCCCTTAAGCTGATCCGGTGCCAGGGGCGAGTCCTCGTTCCCCCTGCACCCACTCCCAGAGTTCTGCACCCTCCCAACTGGAGTAGTACCACTGGAAGACATTTCCGGGGGGACACTGCTAACAGACATCCCACCCGCCAGGTCAGGCAGTACCTGTCCCTGGCCCCTCCAACCCAGGATCTAAGCCCTGTGGCTGATCCGGTGCCAGATGTGAGACCTTCCTCCCTCTGCACCCCCTTCCAGAGTTCCGCACCCTCTCACCTGGAGAAGTACCCCTGGAAGTCAACTTGGTGGTGACAATGACCACAGGTGTCCCACCGTCCAGGTCAGGTAGCCCCTGAACCTGGTACCCCAACCCAGGATCTAAACCCTGCAACTGAGCAGACCCCAGAACCTCTGGAGCTCGTATTACCAATGCCCCGGGTTCTCCTGACACTAGGGGCTCCTCTTCACTGGATGGCCTATCAGGACAGCCTAGGCTCCCAACCTGGGGTTCCCTTGTGGAATACTCTCCAGGCCCTGAGACTGTGGTTGGGGCACCTCGGGACACCTCCCTGCCTCACTCCTTCCAGTGGATAGGACGTGAGGCCCTACAACCCTCTCACTTCCCTGGGACCTAGCTGGGATATTTTGCACCTCTCCCGCCTCGCTGGGTCAGAATATCCCTGCACCATTCCCTTCAGGACCACTCCCCAATGCCCTCTCAGACTCTCTGGCACTCACCCAAAGGTCTGCCTCCCGTGCAAGTTCCCTGGGGTCGGAGAACCCACACTGTAACAGGTGGTGACGCAACCTGGGAAAACAACTTCTTAGCAGGTGCTCCATGATAACTATCTGGAACAGCCCTTCCCCATCATTCACTGCGCTACCCACCACCCAATCCTCCAATGCAGTCCAACACACGTCCACATACTCCCCCAGGACTGGTGGGACAGTTTTCCCCTACCCCTGAACTCCAACCTGTCCCCCTCTTCCTGGGAATCAGGCACCGTTTCCCGGTGAGTGAGACTCCCTGAACTGGATTCATTCTCACTGCCACCACTGGATCCCACCCTCACTGGTGAATCCAGACCACAAAAACCACTCTCAGGGGACAACCTACCCACCTGAGCTAGTCTCTCCCTGGCAAAGGCACTCTCAGACTCCGCCATCCTCTCCTGCGCTAGGACCTTTTCGGTCTTTAACCTTTTCTTCTCCACCCTCAGCTGCACTAACTCTTTGGCATGCTCCAACCTGAGCTTCTCCAATGCCAGCTGATGTTCACTTTCTTCCCTCCTATCTACCCACTCTTCTGGGGACAGGGAAAGGGATGAGGCAGTGCCCCCGGAGATGGACCCAGCACGGGACACCCTGACTATGGCGTCCTCAATTGCTACTGGCGTGTCCGCCCTACCAACTTCTTCCTCCAAAGAGTAACCACCCTCCAGGGTTATGGACTGGGAACCCTCACTCTCAGAGTACTCATGGTCCCCACCAAATCCACCCTTTAAATATGCTGAAGGGTAATTGAACAGGTCCCCACAGGGCTCTAAGGGTTCCCCCCTCTTGAAAGCTTCGAAGAGGAACAATTTCCTGCGGAAGTCACCTTCTATTGGTATCCTCTGCAGAAATACATCACTTCCTGCTTGGTGTACTCCATAAGTAAAGTCTCATCGTAGATTAACCCCATCCCGGCAAAGTACACCCTGGACACACCACCCACAGTGCAACAGGGGGGCACACTTCAAAAACAATTTTAGGAGGAAGCAATAATCAGAAAAACAATAATCCCCAAAAACATGTGATTACTTTAACACTTTAACTGCTCAGTTTGTAGTGCAACCCGTTGTCTCTGTGGTACAGCGCAAACACAAGTCCTATCCCACTGATTGCCAACAATGTTAGAAATGGGGTAGCATGGTGCAGAGCGGACGGGCCAAACTCCTGAGGACATGTGTAAAGCATCCGCGCAGCACTAATAGACAATATACAAGGCACACTAGAAGAGTAAAAAAATACTTTATTTGATTTGATTTAAATCATACAAAGAGCGGGTTAACCGCTAAAAACACGTAAACACTTGTGACTTAAAAATCATTTATAAACACTAGTTAGTTAGTACATTTTCCGTTTAAAACAGTTTGATCATTAAAACAAGGAAAAGCAAAGGAAAATAGTACAATTAGTGCCTTTTCGTCTTATGGAGTTGTTCTAGCTTGAGGAATCTGATTATTGTACTTATACTTGCATTGAAATAAATGTCTAAGCATTTTCTGAATCAAGTTCCATGTCTTTCTTTTCTAGCGCTTTTGCAGCTAGACTTAAAAGCTTTAGGGCCAGATGTAGGTCGGCAAATATCGGTCAGTAACGGACGATTTCGGCCGTTAGCGACCGGTATTTACAAATGGAGATGTAGGGGCCTTAAAATGTACAGAATCGGTATATTTACCGAATCGGTAAAGTTACCGATTCGGTAAAATTCCGATTCTGTAAATTTACCGAATCGGTAAATCAATATGTAGGAGGCACAGAAAACAGTGCCACAGGCCCTTACCGATTCGTTATTTACCATGTAATTCTATTGCATGGTAAATAACGAATACCTGTGTACATGCACATCTGTGCATGTACACCTGTGCCATGTGGCACACAGACATGCCCTAAGGGCATGTATATGTGTCAAATGGCACACAAGTCAAAATCAGGGGTGCAACAGGGTGTCAAAGTGACACCCTGTCAACCTTGCAAAATCAGTAATTTTACCGAATCGGTATTTACCGATTCAGTAATTGACATTGATTCCTATGGGCCTACAGGCCCCATAGGAATCAATGGCAATTACCGAATCGGTATTTACCGATTCGGTAATTACCGAATCATACAGATTCTGTAAAAATTACACATTTTTTACCTACATCTGCTTTACCGAATCTAGAATACCGAATCAGTAAAATTCTGTATTCTAGAGTCGGTAAATCAGAATTACCTACATCTGGGCCCAAATGATTTACATGCCAATTGCAATGTTGACCCTCCTAAACATTTTATTACTGCGGATCTGCATGTCCTTATCTGCTCTTTTTTCAACAACAGCCGCATAAGTTTTTTCTGTTTGGGTAATAGTGCCGGACAAATACAAAGTAGGTGGAGCACTGATTCGTCACCTTGTCCGCAATGGCGACAGTCCATTGAAAGCCAGGTGCGTTTCCATTTGGGAATTAAATCTTTAATTGGGTACACTCCCAATCTCAGTAGAATGAATTGCTGTTTCTTTCGGTTTACAAAGTGTTCCAAAAGGTATGGTTGGTGCTTTAGCTTTTTATATGTCAAAAGCACCGTCCATGTCTTTGTTTTCTTGGACAACGTGGCTTTATCCTGGTCTTGGGGCATTTGGTTAACTGCTTTGTTGACCAATTGTTTAAACTCCGAGTAGGACGGTGTAGTATGCCATGCTTCCTCTAACTTTAAAGCCTCAATCGATTTTTTTAAGAACGAATGAACCGAATAAGTCAATTTTGATTGATTTTCGACCTCCAGCCAGCAGTAATGTACCAGGGAGTCGTCCTCTGCTGCTCTCATTCTCCAATAATATTTGACCAGCGCTCCCTGTCTTGTCATGGTCTGATTCTTTAGCCCAAGTCTTATCTGGTCTTGTGAGATATGGCGTGGGATGTTTAACAGTTTTTTGAAGAGGCTGGTTTGGGCGATATTCAAGGATGTTGCATCCTTTGCATTTAGTAGTTCGGAACCGTATGTAATTGCGGGTAAAAAATGTGACTGTCATTAAGTTTTTTTTGCAAGGTTTTAAATGCAAACTGTAGTTGTTTAGCTTTTGTTTTCCGATGTTCTTGGTGTTGCTTGTAATTAAGGTGGCTATCCAGAGTTAATCCCAAGTACTTGTATGTCTCCTCGCGGTCCAAACTATTGCTGTTAATCGTCCAAGTGAATTTTGGTATTTTTTTTCTGTGGACTGGAAAAACACATGACCTTTGTTTTTTTAAAGTTTATCTGTAGTTGGTTTAGGTCTGTGTATTCTGCCAATTTGTTTATTAGTCGTTGTAGGCCATGGGGGGTTGGGAGAGCAACACTGTATCATCTGCGTATTGCAAACTTACTGTTCTCACATTCCCCAGTTTTGGAGGATCGCCTAATGTTGAACGTAGATGGTTGTCTAGGTCAGCTGTGTATATATTAAATAAACAGGGGGCCAAGACGCACCCATGTTTTAGGCCATTGATGGTATTGATTTTATTTGTTAGGCTTCGACCATCTCCCATTTTTATTTGAACCCATGTTTTCGAATAAAAAGGTCTATGATTGCATTCAATAAATTTGTGGGTGCGCCCCAGGATTCCATTTTTGCCCACAAGGCTCGTCTAGGGACCTTATCAAAATCCGCATTGAGGTCCACAAAACACGCATACAATACTTTGGAATTTGTGATGGATTGATTAGCCAGGAGTGTAACGGTAGAAATGTTTGCTAAAGTGCCCATTCCGGCTCGAAAGTCTGTCTGTGTGTTGGGGATCAGTTTGATGTTATCTACCCATTCTTCTAGATCCTTAAGCAGGTTTGCACCATAGATTTTTGCCTTGACATCTATGAGGGTTATCAACCTGAAGTTTAAAGGATTTGCACGAGCCCCTGATTTAAGTATTGGGTGCAATGTACTTCCTCGCCAGGAGTCGGGGATAGTGTAGGATTCCAAAATGTTGTCAAACAGTATGGCTAGATGTTTGGACCAAAATTGTAAGTCTTTTTGAAATAGGGCGTTCGGCAGACCGTTGGGTCCCAGCGCCCCATCTGATCTCTGCTTTTTTATGATATTCATTACTTGTTTTTGTGAGATCTGGCGATCGACAACTGATTATCCGATCCAGATGTTTCCGGATAATTTTGCTGCAATTTTCCTTCCTTTTGTTTTTCTTGTGAGTTGCTATGATATTTCAGGTAAGGGTTACTAGTCGTATGGTTTGGGGCCTGTGAGGTTTGTTGCAGTGTCTCTACCTTCCTCTGCTCTCTTGTTGGAGTCTCACTGATGGTGCTATGGTGTGTTTGTATCGCCTTCCCTGTTTCGTTTTCAGTGGTAGCTCTGGGGGCTGTCTGTGAATTATATGTAACTTCTATGTGATCTCGCCATGCATGCTCGTTTATATCAGAGTTGAAATGACGATTTTTTCCATTAGATAAAACATTAATCTGGGCCCAGAACTGCTTAGAATTTTGTTGTCAACTTACGTAGAACATTTTGTCCAGGGCTGCTCGTTGTATTTACGTTTAGCGTCCCGAGTCTCTTTTTTCAGGTCACTTTTCATTTGTTTAATTGTTGTCAGGGCCTCCCGGAAGGTTGTTGACCATGAGTTCGCAGTTGTCTCAGTGCTTTGTTTAATTTTTGTTTTTTTGTCCTTAACGCTTTTGTGTACCATTCTGACACGTTGATCCGGGCAGCTTTTTGGTTTTTGGAGCTGTATATAAACATTCTGTGCAAGCTGTTAACTAAGGACTCCCAAGTCTCTATCTCCAATGGTTTTGCGCCTGTAGTAGTCAGGAAATCTGTGCAAGACTCCATGATTTTATCCACACTGTTTTCGTTCCATGTTAACTGATTTAAATTGTACAGTTGAGTAAAATGCGTCAGCGCACTTGATGGGAAAAACTTTTCCCTGAAGTCAATCAATGTGAATGATTGGGGATAGTGATCACTACAAAAAAAGACCACACCAGTTTAGGTGAAAAACAGCATATGTATTATGCACAGCAAGAAGTAATCACAGGGGTGAACACGGCACCAACTGGCACCCGGTAGTCATGTGCAGAAGGGGACTATTTACAGGGCAGGGCCACTCGGGCCGCTGCCAGAACCATCACAAGAGTATGTGGAATAAAGGTAGGTGCAAGGAATAGATGTAGAGTCCAGTAGCTGTAGCTTTAGGGGAAACACACTTTCAGGATGGCTGTTTCCACATTAGCACCACAGTATTGATATAAGGCCTAAACCTGGGGCATTAATCACATTAGCATGACGCATTAGGCAGGAACATCCCATTAGCATCAATAATGAACGTAGAGCAGCCCGTACCTACTGGCAAGGTCAGGAACTTAGCCATGTCTCACGATAGGCCTCAATCGCTATGTGAGCAGGCCTGAAACAGCAACTCCTCAGCACCTCCTTAGACATAGGGATAAAAGCTAAGTAGGCTCATTGGCCTGCAACACCTTAAATCAGGCCGCTTATGCATTAAACCTTCTTAGTATTAGGAATAAACAGGTGAGCACCAAAACGTGTCCGTCATGGAAAATCACATGAGCATGAATACACCATCCCTAGACATCACCTAAATTATGCATACCCACATTAGCAGGACCTTGGGCATCCCATTAGCATAAACATTACATTATGCATCGTAACAGCAGGGCAGACACTGTAGCACCTAGTACATCGCGCCTTATCATTGAGCACAATCATAGGCATCAGTTACCTCCTGCATTTGCATGAAAAAGACAACGGGCATAAACATGTGAGCATAGGGGCTTACTATGCACAACAACCTTCAGTGTAAGGGCGCCTACCTATTTGCATAAATACTGGGGCAATGTTGTCACTAGGCATTAATCACAATGTGCATAGATCAGCCTCACTGCATTGGACATCAGCATAACCCTTAGCAGCACTGTAATAAGCATAAAAGCATTAGCATTGACACATTGACAAATGCACTAGGAGAACCACATTAGCGAAAGTCACTTTAGAAGGGGGCATAAAACATTAACAGCCATGAAGTCATTGAAGGAAAAAGGCACACATTAAAAGTGCCATCAGCCTTACGGCGGCACCCCTGGCAGCAGGTCACCTCACTCTCAAGTCCACGCTCTGACTGAGCACATGGCATCTCTACTGCTCTACAAATACCAGAAAGACTGGAAGCTTCTAGAAGGTCCCTGGCACTTCCAGGCTCCACTGTCACTGTGGGGGAAGTGTAGAGCACCTTCTCACTTCAAACACTAGACCGCCAACCCACCTCAGGCAGGCGGCACAAGCAGACAGAAATGGCATCCTTTTTAAAAGTGACATTTCTGCAATGTTAAAAATAAAGGTGGGTATACCATTACACAGCATTTATTATTTTCTCCTCACACCAGACATGGCATATATATTTCCCACCATGGGGGAGATGTCCCCTAAAAGGGGCGGGGGGTTCCTAATATACCTATGTAAGGCAGAAAGCACACACATTTTGCACTGCTTACCAGCGCCAAAGTGTCCAGCATCCTGAAACCACCAATTCCATCACAGCGAAAGGGCTAGGGGAAAGGCAAAAAGTTTCCAGATGACCCTGCAAGCAGGGCCAAGTCCAACAGAAAACCTATCAAACCCACACAGTTCTGAAAACTACACACCTAGAGGAGTCCAACGAGGTATGGCTTGCGTGGGTCGCCCAAAGATTTCCTACCCAGATTCCCCTGCAAACCGCAACTTTAGCTGGAAAAAACAATTTTTTCTCAAATTTCTGTGTGGGAAAGCTCTGGGATCTATGTGGATCCACACATTTCCTACCACCCAGCATTCCCCCAGGTCTCCAGATAAAAATCATACCTCACTCACGTGGGTGGGTCAAGTACCCGCTACAGGCAAGGGCCCAAAACATATTGGGCCTTATTTATGAAGGTCTTGCGCCGGCGGTGCATCACTTTTAAAATAGGAAAAAGTGACGTACCAGTGGCGCATGGCCTTCATAAATGAGGCCCATTGAGTACACATCAAAATGACCTGTCACAAAACAATCTGGTTTTGCAAGGGCGTCACCTGGGATTTTGTCCCGGGTTTGGCGGCCATCTTGGGAAAATACCTAACCCACACATTTCTAAAAACTAGACACCCGGGGAAGTCTATTGAGGTATGGCTTGCATGGATCCCCCAAAGTTTTCCTAACCAAAATCCCCCACAAACCTCAAATTTAGTTGAACAAAGCACATTTTCCACATATTTTTGTGTGGAATCACCATACCGGCACAAATGTCCTAACTCACAGCATTCCCCTCAGTCTCCCGAGGAAAATGATACCTCACTTGTGTGGATGCGGCAAGGGCCTGTGATTGGGAAGAGCCCAAAACATAGGGAGTAAGGGTCTAGCCAGAGAATTCTAATTGTTTCATTTGTTATAAAATATGTTATTAGCCAATTCTGCATTAAACACCCACGCAAGTGAGGTATCATTTTACTCAGGACACTAAGGAGAATGCTGTGCTGGAACAGTGCTTCCACACAAAAAATGTGGAAAATATTGTTTTTTCAGCTAAATTTGAGGTTTTCAGGGTATTCTGGGTAGGGAAACTATGAGGATCCACGCAAGCCATACCTCATTAGACTCCCCAGAGTATTTAGTTTCCATAAATGTGTGGGTTTGGTATTTTTCCTTAGATGGCGGTGAGCCTTGGACCAAAACCACAGGTGCCCCCCCAAAAACCAGGTTGTTCTGTTATGGGTCATTTTGAAGTCTCCACAGTACAATTTGGGCCATTTCCTGTTGCAGACACTGTGCCTATCCACACAAGTGATGTATCATTTTTATCAGGAGGCCTGGGGGAACGATAGGTGGTAGGAAGTTTGTGGATCCACACAGATTCCAGAACTTTCCCGCACAGAAATTTGCGAAAAAAGCTTTTTTTTCAGCTACATTTGAGGATTGCAGGGGATTCTGGGTAGGAAAACATTGGGGAACCCATGCAAGCCATACCTCGCTGGAATGCCTCGGGTGTATAGTTTTCAGAAATATATGGGTTCTATAGGTTTCCCAAGATGGCTGCTGAGCCCGGAGCTAAAAACCCAGGTGACTCCCCTTGCAAAAGCAGGCTGTTTTGTGATAGTTCATTTTCATGTCTACTCAATATGTTTTGGCCCCTTGCCTATAGCGGGTACTTGAATTGGTCCCGGGGTCGGCAGCCATCTAGGGAAATCTACCAAAACCCACACATTTCTGAAAACTAAACACCCGGGGAGTCCAGCGAGGTGTGGCTTGCATGAGTCTCCCAACGTTTTCCTACCCGTAATCCACTGCATACCTCCAGTATAGCTGAAAAAACACTTTTTTTCTTAAATTTCTGTGTGTGAAAGTTCTGGAATTTACGTGGATCCACAAATTTCCTACCACCCAGCGTTCCCCCAGGTCTCCCGATAGAAATTATGTCTAAATCATGTGGGTAGGTCAATTACTCGCTGCAGGCATGAGCCCAAAATATATTGAGGAGACATCAAAATGACCTAATGCAAAACACCCTAGTTTTGCAAGGGTGGTCACCTGGGTTTTCGGCCCCGGGCTCTGCGACCCTCTTGGGAAACCTACAAAATCCACACATTTCTGAAAACTACACACCCGGAGAAGTCCAGTGAGGTATGGCTTGCATGGGTCGCCCAAAGATTTCCTACCCAGAACCCCTTGCAAACAGCAAATTTAGCTGGAAAAAACATTTTTTTCTCAGTTTTCTGTGTGGGAAAGTTATGGAATCTATGTGGATCCACACATTTCCTACCACCCAGCATTCCCCCAGGTCTTCCAATAAAAATTATACCTCACTCCTGTGGGTGGGTCAAGCACGCGCTACAGGCAAGGGCCAAAACTTATTACCAAAATAATCTGGTTTTGCAAGGGGGTCACCTGGGATTTTGGCCCCAGGCTCAGAGGCCATCTTGGGAAAATACCTAATCCACACATTTCTGAAAACTATGGCTTGCATGGATCCCCCAAAGTTTCCCTTTCAGAATCCCCTGTAAACCTCAAATTTAGCAGAAAACATTTTTTCCACATATTTTTGTGTGGAATCACCGTGCCTGCACAAATGTCCTACCCTGCAGCATTCCCCTCAGTCTCCCGAGTAAAATATAACCTCACTTGTGTGGGTGGGGCAAGGGCCTGTGACTGGGAAGAGCCCAAAACAAAGGGAGTAAGGGTATAGCACAGAGAATTCTAAGCCCAACATTTATTTTAAAATATGTTTTTAGCCAATTCTGCATTAGTCACCCACGCAAGTGAGGTATCATTTTACTCGGGACACTAAGGAGAATGCTGTGGTGTAGGTTATTTGTACCGGCACAGTGCTTCCACAAAACCATATGTGGAAAATGTAGTTTTTTCAGCTAAGTTTAAGGTTTACATGGAATTCTGGGGGTATGCAGCGTTTAGAACGCAAGCATTACAACGGAATACCTTTACAACGCGGTCGTAACAACGAAAGTTGTTACCACGCATTGCACTGGGGGGCGCTCAAGGATAGTAAATGATTTAATTTACTATCCCAACACCTTCCCTACTATCCACGGGGACTGGTGTTGGAATAGTAAATTAAATTGTTCAATTTTGCGCCCCCCAGCGCAATGCGTGGTAACAACTTTCGTTGTTACGAACGCGTTGTAAAGGTACGCGTTGTAAATGTATGCGTTCAAACGTCATACATCCATTCTGGGTAGGGAAACTTTGGGAGATCCACCCAAGCCATACCTCATTGTACTCCCCAGGGTTCCTAGTTTTCAGAAATGTGTGGGTTTGGTATGTTTCCTTAGATGGTGGCGAGCCTGGGGCCAAAATCCCAGGTTCCCCCCCAAGACCAGGTTGTTCTGTTATGGGTAATTTTAAGATTTCCTCTGTACGATTTGGGCCATTTCCTGTTGCAGCCACTGTGCCTACCCACACAAGTGAGTTATCATTTTTATTGAGAGACCTGGGGTAACACTGGGTGGTAGGAAATGTGTGGATCCACACAGATTCCAGGACTTTCCCGCACAGAAGTATGCGAAACAAAGTGATTTTTCAGCTAAATTTGACGTTTGCAGGGTATTCTGGGTAGGAAAACATTGGGGGACCCATGCAAGCCATACCTCACTGGAATGCCCCGGGTGTCTAGTTTTCAGAAATGTGTGTCTTTGGTAGGTTTCCCTTGATGGCCGCCGAGTCTGGGGCCAAAAAGCCAGGTGACCCGATTGCAAAACCAGGTTATTTTGTGATAGGGCCTTTTGATGTCTACTAAATGCGTTTCGGGCCCTTCTCTGCCAAGGGTACTTGAACCATCCACATGAGTGAGGTATAATTTTTATCAGGAGACCTGGGGGAACGCTGGATGTTAGGACATTTAAGGATCCAAGTAGATTACAGAACTTTCCCACACAGAAATTTAAAAGAAAAGTGATTTTTATCAGCTACATTTGAACTTTGCAGGGCATTCTGGGTAGGAAAACTTTGGGGGGATCCACGCAAGTCATACCTCGCTGGATTCAACTGGGTGTCTAGTTTTCAGAAATGTGTGGGTTCTTTAGGTTTTCAAAGATGGCTTCTGAGCCCGGAGCCAAAAACCCAGGGGACTCCCCTTGCAAAATCAGGCTGTGTGTTTGATAGGTCATTTTGTTGTCTACTCAAAACGTTCCGGCCGAACATGGCGGCAGCGCACTAGCTCGCCGCGGTGCTTCAGGTCGATCCCCGCAGGACAGTCCCGCTGAACAGATGACTGTGGGACCACGGAGGCCCTGTATAAGGCACTTTCCTGATTTGTGTAACGGCAAATATTGAAGACATTTTCGCTTACTTTTGACGGGTCCCAATTTTCTTTTTTCCGTCCCAATGGTGGTTGCCTGGCGAAGCGGCTGGTGTAGTGCAGGAGTCCTCTTTCCACCTCCATGCTCCCTCACTCTCGATCTCGGCTGGAAGGTATGCAGCGAGGAGGACGGCTGCGGGTGTGGCGGCAGAGGTAACGGGTGTAAAGGGGGAATCAGTGAGGCTTCAGCAGCCAAAAGTAAGTTGCTTATTTCTGTTCTGAACTTTGGAATCTGCTGCAGTCAGAGCAGTAGTGAACCGAGTGGAGAAGATTTTGAAGCTATTTACACTATTTATACTCCACATCAATCAGGATTTAGCAACAACTTTATATCTCCCCCAACTCCCTTAACTCCTACTAACAAGCGCTTAAATACATCGGGCACTTTATTTAGTCCGAGGATCTGCATAGCCGCCCTGGAGCTTAGAAAAGGGACAAAATTGAGGAACCTCCTTTTTTCTCCCCCCAAGAGCTTAAAGACAGCTTTAGAGCCTGTAAGACGTACTGCCACGGATACTGAAATAAGTGTGGTTTCTCCTTCTAAGGGTGATTCTCACGAAGCTCCTCAATACTTACAAGCTCCTGCTATCGTCTCAACAGTGGAGGGGACTCTTGAGCATGAATTGGTTAACATCAGCTCTATCAGTCAGGAATTGCTAGATATCACTCTGTCTGATCTGAGGGGTAACGCGGTCAAGGTAGGGGAGCAAGCACAGTCCTTTCTTGACATAAATACGTCAGCATCATCTGGTGCATCTAATGCAATTAATGACTTACCTAATACTCCCAAAAGCGGAACTAAGAGCGGTCGTGGTCGCCGACAGAAGAAGAAGGTAGTGCTTAATAAGGTCGGAACCTTAGAAGGGGGGGCAGAAGCAGGAGAAGTAACTAAAACACTATCCAAACCAAAACCCTCCTCATATTTAAATACCGAATTCAAGTCTAAAGCTTCAAGTGTGAGGGCTAAATCCAAAGCAAAAACAAAGATTAACTCCAAGGACACTAAAGTATTACTCTCTGCAGGTTCTAAACTAACACCTTCACTTTGCGCCTATTTTAAAGCCATTCCTCAGATTCTACACCTTTCTGAAGGCTTAAACAGTCAAGGCATGGCGGTGACATCAACATCAGATTCCAATACTACATCAGCTGTTAAATCATTCACATCAACGGATACAGTATTATCCAAAGAGTCGGCTCAAGACGGAGACTCCCTGATCAAAACATTGAATTTGCTAAAGCTACTGATATAATCTCTGGTGAAGAGGCTAGTTTGCGAGGATTACTAGATCCAGACCAACATCAGTCACAATCAAAGTTGGTCTTGGAGCAGCAGTTGAGTGAACTTCAATCTCCCACTGTAGATTTTTTTCAAGAGGATGAAGAAATAGATTCTACTGATTTGGGTGCTGTTGGCGGTGCATCTGGGGGGCCACTTGAAGATGTTTCAGCAAATTCGGTTCGATTTGAGATTAATTCCTTACCGGACCCTCTAATCTCTCAAGCTCCGTTGACAGCAGCCTCTGTACTAGAGATGTTCTCAGCCCTCACTGAGGAGATAAGGAAAGGGTTTGCTGAGTCTGCAGTCAATCAACAAGGGTTCAAAAATTATAGCGAATCCCTTGACAGTAAAATCTAAAACCTCACTATAAGAACGGGATTATTAGAGGAAACAGTAGGCGTCCATACAGTTTATCTGGATCAGGCAAGGCAGGATATAGTCAAACTTACAAAGGAAGATCTGGTCCTTAGTGAGAGGATGGAGACCCTCGAGAATAATGCGAGAAGAGGAAATATCCGCATCTTAAATATCCCAGAAGGCTCTGAAGGGTCAGATATAAAGCAGTACATCGTCTCACTACTGAAGGAAGCTTTGCCATTAGAACACACTACCGAGGAGTTGTCTGTTGACATCCAGAGGGTACATAGAGACCCCTTTAGGCTTAATCCTCAGCGTTCTAAACCACGAAAGATTTTGGTAAACTTTCACACCTACGTTTTGAAGGAACATATTTTGAATATGGCCCTGAATCAAAAGTCTTTGTCTGGGAAAGGCTTTACTTTTTTGATAAGATCTGACCTGTCCCGAATAACACTTGAAAAACAGTGGGAGTTTGGCAAACGCCTGGATACTTTCAGAAGATTGGGGGCAACGGCCCAGCTGATGTTCCCGGCAGCTCTTAAAGTTATGCATAATAACAAGACGTATAACATTAGGTCAGTGCAAGCGGCAGATGAGTTGCTAATGGATCTGGGTAAAACAGCCTCTTAGGGCAAGAGTAAAACAATTATCTGAATAACCAGTAATGACCCATAAGTGGGCTTAGATGGAAAGAATCTTGGCATAAATCTTGAATATAGATAGCTCCCCCTCTCCCTAGTACCAAATGGACTTAATATGTTTGATGTTTGTCTTCTCATAGTCTTAATTTTGATAATAACGACCGGTGGTACATATCTCCACATGTGGCTACATGAGGGTAAAATGAGACAGAGAGGGATTGGATAAGGGAAAGGAAGAAAGGAAAAGAAAAAAGAAAAAAAGGGGGAAAAAAGAATTAAAAGAAAGGAGGAAAAGGGGAAAAGGGCAATCAATTAAATTAAAGGAAAAAAAAAACACAAAAAAACCACAAAAATCATCTTACTGATTTAGGTCTACTTACCTGAATAGTTAGCGGTGGGACTTTTCTGTAGGGGATCAACCGGTGGGGCACTATCTACTGGGACTATGTTCCGGTTAGATAATGCAAGGGTTCTTCACGGGGGGGGGGCTCTCACCTTGAGCGGGTGAGTGCACAGGGGTGGCAAAAATATAAAATGTCCTCAATAACCAGTATGGAAATTTTTGGAATAATAATTTTTGGTTCATACATTTCGCATATCTTACATATTTTACTTATAATTGCTGGGTACAAACATTTAACAGTATTACAAATGTCTCTTTTTGATGCAACATTAATTAAATTGTTCTATCGGTTAAGAGATGAGTAGTATAAGTCTCCTTTCCTGGAACATCAATGGCCTGCGCACAAAACCCCCTGCAAATAGAATTCTACAATATATGAAAGAATCAACAGTGCAGGTCATGGTATTGCAGGAAACCCATCTTACACACACTGAAATGTTGGAAATAATCAAAAAGAATAGATGGATTGATTTTATGGTCACTACCGCACAAACATCCCATACAAGAGGGGTTGCAATCATTTTTAAAAAGGGAGCCAAAGCCAAGTTAATCTCAAAGGTTGTGGATTCTTCTGGCTGATGAGCTATTGCGAAAGTTCTTATTGCTGGGGTTTCAATTACAATAGTTGGCTATTATGGTCCGAATCAGGATGACCCCACGATACTGGAAACAATTATTTTGAAGTTACTATCAATATCAGGACCCATTATCTTAGCCGGTGACTTTAATATTGTCTTGGACCCCATCCTGGATAAGTCTCCCAACAATCGTTCCAGGGTTTTGTCTAAAACCAGATCCTTTCTATTAGATGCCATGAGACAGCAAGGGTTCATCGACGTCTGGCGACAAAGATCAGGAAACCAACAGGGGGTCTCTTATAGGAATTATAAGTATCACCATAAGTCTAGGATAGACTACATTTTAATGACCCAAAGACTGGTCGATTCAGTTAAAACAATAGAATATCTCCCGTCACACCTCTCAGATCATTCTGCTGTTAAATTGGTGATGAGTCTTCGTAGAAAAAAAACTTCGACTGTCTGGTCCTTTGATCGTTCCTTGCTCACTAATGAGGAGGACATTTCGTTTTTAAAAACAGAGACACGTAATTTCTTCCTATCTAATGATGGTACTGCGTTTGATAAAATTATCTGGGATTCATATAAGGCAACATTGAGAGGGTTGATTGTTGCCAAAGTAGCCTTCCAGAGAAAGAGTTACAACTAAACAATCTCTTCTATAGAATCAGATATGGCTTCTATTGAACGGGAAATTGATCTAAGTAATGGATCTTCAAGGTCAATATTAGACCCCTACATAACAAACTTGCGAGCCTGAAGGGGACCCTGGCATCGACTCTGAGTTTGAGAGTCCAACAGAGGTGGGAAGCCAGCAAGCTGGCCCACTTCGAATATAGTGAAGGTGTAGGCAAACTTCTGGCCTGGAAGACTAAAGTAGACCAGGTCCGGAACAACATTGCAACCATAGAAATAGGTAACACTAATTTCTCTTCCGATGATGACATCAGGGAGGCATTTAGGGAATTCTTTCAGGTTATTTATAAAGAAGACAAAGTGATATCGGCTGAGTCTGTCAAGAGATGGTTAGATAATATTACCTTACTTTCCCTCTCTCTAGAACATTCCCAATATTTGGACAGCCCCATTACTGAGAGTGAGGTGATATCAGCCATTAAGAAATCCAAGAAGGGGAAAGCATCGGGTCCCGATGGCCTTCCGGCTGAATTATATAAATTCTTAGACTCAGAGATTGCTCCTTTTCTCACAAAGTTGTTTAACCAAATTCTCTTAGAAGGTATGTCTCCTCCAACATCTTGGGATAGTGCCTCTATTACCTTATCTTAAAACCAGGTAAACCGAAGGAAGAACGTGGGTTGTAAAGGCCAATATCTATTCTGAATGTGGACTATAAAATCTTTACCACGGTCTTATCATCAAGATTAGCCAAAATCACACCATCGGTCCTTCATTTGGATCAAAAGGGATTCTTAAAGGGAAGACAACTATATGAACTGACCTTTGATCTAATTGGCGCCATAGATATAGCAATATCTAATAAGCTTCCATTGGCTGCCCTGACGCTGGACGCAACCAAGGCCTTTGACAGGGTCAATTGGGTTTACCTGTCGGAGGCCTTGGCCAAGTTTGGTGTGAGTGGTGGTTTTCGTAGGGTGATCAGTCTCTTGTACAGCAATCCCTCGGCATCTCTTCTCGTTAATGGAGAATTATCAAGTCCTTTTTCTATCACCAGGGGAACTCGACAGGGCTGTCCACTCTCCCCCTTACTTTTTGCTTTTTACATCGAACCTTTTGCGCAATATTTAAGGGAGGAGCCCACCATTAAACCCTTTCATTATCAAGGCTGGACGAGAAAGGTGGCATTATATGCTGACGATGTACTTATTTTAACATCAAAGGCCGTTACGGCTCTCCCTGCCATAGTGAAGCTAGCTACCGCTTTTGGACAGGTGTCGGGGTATGAGATAAACGCAAATGTTTTCCTTCCCAGAATCCACTGCATACCTCAAATATAGCTGAAACCCCCCACTTTTTTCTCAAATTTCTGTGTGTGAAAGTTCTGGAATATACGTGGATCTACAAATTTCCTACCACTCAGCGTTCTCCCAGATCTCCTGATAGAAATGATATCTCACTCACATGGAAGAGTCAAGCACCCGCTACAGGCATGGGCCTAACATGTATTGAGGAGACATCCAAATGACCTATTACAAAACAACCTTGTTTTGCAAGGGGGGTCACCTGGGTTTTCTGGTCCGGGCTCGGCGGCCATCTTGTGAAACCTACCAAACCCATACATTTCTGAAAACTACACACCCGGGGGGTCGAGGGAGGTATGGCTTGTGTGGGTCGCCGAAAGATTTCCTACCCAGAATCCCCTGCAAACAGCAAATTTAGTGGGAAAAAACACTTTTTCTGCAAATTTCTGTTTGGGAAAGTTCTGGAATCTATGTGGATCCACAAATTTCCTACCACCCAGCATTTTCCCAGGTCTCCCAATAAAAATGATACCTCACTCACGAGGGTGAGTCAAGTACCGGCTACAGGCAAGGGCCCAAAATGTACTGAGTAGACATCAAAATGAACTATTACAAAACAACCTAGTTTTGCAAGGGGAGCTCGCCTGGGTTTTCGGCCTCGGGCTCGGTGCCCATCTTGAGAAAATACATAACCTACACATTTCTGAAAACTAGACACCCGGGGGAGTCTATCGAGGTATGGCTTGCTTGGAGCCCCCAAAGTTTTCCCCCCCGGAATCCTCCGCAAACCTCAAATTTAGCTGAAAAAAACACATTTTCCCCATATTTTGTATAGAATCACCATGCGGCACAAACATCCTACCTCACAGTGTTCCCTTTAGTCTCCTGAGTAAAATGATACCTCACTTGTGTGGGTGGGGCAAAGGCCTGTGACTGGGAAGAGCCCAAAACATTGGGAGTAATGGTATAGCACAGAGAATTCTAAGCGCTACATTTTTTATAAAATACTTTTTTAGCCAATTCTGCATTAGTCACCCACGCAAGTGAGGTATAATTTTAATCAGGACACTAAGGAGAATGCTGTGGTGTAGGTTATTTGTGCTGGCACAGTGCTTTCACAAAGAAGATGTCTCGTTTTTTCAGCTAAATTTGAGGTTTGCAGGGGATTCTGGGTAGGGAAACTTTGGAAGATCCACGCAAGCCATACCTCATTGGACTACCCAGGGTGTCTAGCTTTCAGAAATGTGTGGGTTTGGTATGTTTCCATAGATGGCGGCGAACCTGGGGCCAAAACCTCAGGTGCGCCCCCAAAACCATGTTGTTCGGGTTAAGGGTAATTTTAAAGTCTCCACAGTACGATTTGGGCCATTTCCTGTTGCAGCCACTGTTCTTACCCACACAAGTGATGTACCATTTTTATCAGGAGACCTGGGGGAACACTATGTGGTAGGAAATTTGTGGATCCACACAGATTCCAGAACTTTCCCGCACAGAAATTTGCATAAAAAGTGATTTCTTTCAGCTAAATTTGAGGTTTGCAGGGGATTCTGGGTTGAAAAACATTGGGGGAGCCATGCAAGCCATACCTCGCTGCAATGTCCCGGGTGTCTGTTTTCAGAAATGTTTGTCTTTTGTAGGTTTCCTTAGATGGCCACCGAGCCTGGGACCAAAATCCCAGGTACCCCCTTGCAAAAACAGGTTGTTTTGTAATAGGTCATTTTGATGTCTACTCAATGCGATTTGTGCCCTTCTCTGTCACGGGTACTTGACCCATCCACACAAGTGAGGTATCATTATTATCTGGAGACCTGGGGAAACACTGGGTGGTAGGAAATGTGTGGATCCACATAGATGACAGATTTTTCCCGGCACAGAAATGTTTAAATAAAGGGCTTCATCAGCAAAATTTGAGGTTTGCAGGGCATTCTGGGTAGGAAAACATTAGGGAATCCATGCAAACCATACCTCGCTGGACTCCCCTGGCTGTCTAGTTTTCAGAAATGTGTGGGTGCTATAGGTTTCTCAAGATGGCTGCTAAGCCTGGGGCCAAAAGCGCAGGTGACCCCCCTTGCAAAACCAGGCTGTTTTGTGATAGGTCATTTTGATGTCTACTCAATACGTTTTGGCCCCTTGCCTCTAGCAGGTACTTGCTTTGGTCCCAGGGTCAGCAGCTGTTAGAACTGGGATTTCTGGTTGGCTAAGGCTTACCAATCAAAACAAAACGTAACTAAGGGTCACAGGGGAATAGATTGTGGACTGGACTACCACCAATCCCCAAAACAACTACCTGACAACTACCAGGAGATGTCCAGTCCGTTCATAAAGAACAGAAAAACTGCTGAACGATGTAGAAATGTGAGGAACACAATACAAATAGTTTGCCCACCACTTGGTTAGAGTAAAGAGGCCATCAGCCCACCCTTACTGGCATATTTTTTTGCCCAAGCAGCCATTTTTAATTTTCACTTACACATGAGCACTGCACTTCACTAGGGCTCAAACGGTTTGAACACACACCTTGGCAAGAGTTTTCTCAGGAGCATAAGGTCAGGTACCCAGCGGGGCCCGGTGGCTCAGGGCTGTGGTCCTAGATCTAGTTCTCCGTGAGCTCCATATGACGAAGCTCCACCAGTAAGGGTGGGCTGATGGACTCTTTACTCAAACCAAGTGGTGGGCAAACTATTTGTATTGTGTTCCTCACATTTCTACATCGTTCAGCAGTTTTCTGTTCTTTATGAACTGACAGGACATCTCCTGGTAGTGGCTAAGGACTACGCCAAAGCCAGGCAGAAACCACCATCCTAGTCAGGGCAAGGGAGTCACACTCCAAGATAACCCCTTCTCACCCCCTTGGTAGCTTGGCACGAGCAGACAGGCTTATCCCGGAGGAATTGTGTAAAGCATTTGCGCACGCACACAACAGCAACAACTTCCTAGGCACACCACAAAAGGAACTCCACACAAGGTTATGTAAAAATAACTTTTGTATTGTCAAAACACATCAGATAGTATTCACACAATATACATTGTGCCAACTGACACGGGCAATATTCACAAGGGATTAGTTGCATGACAGGGCCACATGGGCCACTGTCAGAATCAACACTTTTAGAACTAGAAATACTGTTAGAAATAGCACTTTTGAACATATATTGATCAGAAGTTTAACACATGATGCATAGAACATTCAGAGGTGTAGGAAAGACACATACAGGTACATGCATCATTGGTGCCGTTTGCGATTCCCTATTCGCGAAAATTAAGGAATCGCAAATAAGGAATCGCAAATGGAAAGGCATCAAGAAATCGCAAAAGTATTAGCGATTTCTTAATATTCATTATTTGCAATTCCTTAATTGCGAATCGCAAATAAGGAATCGCTTTACCTTGATCCCTATGGGCCTAGAGGCCCATAGGAATCAATGAGAAGGCATTTTCATTTTGTGAATTCGCAATTAAGGAATCGCAAAATGAGAATGCAATTTCAAGGGTGCAGGGGGATCCAAAGAACCCCCCTGCACCCCTGGAATGTCACATAAGTACATTTTACCCAGACACATGTCCCAAGGGCATGTGTGTGTGTAACATGTAAGTGTCAAATATGCATTTATTTGCATTTTCTACACTTTTCGCAAAATTACCATGAAGGTGTACTTCATGGTAATTTTTCCCTACAATATTGCGAATTCGCAAAATAAAATTAATCATGCATAGCATTTAAGAAATCGAAAATTTTGCGATTTCTTAAATGCTATCGCAATTTGAGAAATCGCAAAGAATTGCGATTTCTTAAATTGCGATACATGAAAAATAAATGATGCATCCCAATAAATTATTTTGGAATCGCAAACGGCCGTTTGCGTTTCCAAAATCGCTTGATGCATGTGCCTGATAATGTATAAACATACATTCAGCGGTGTAAGAACAAGGCACATGACGCATCAAAACACATTCAGAGGTGCAGCACAGGAAAACACATGATGCATAAAAACATTCAGAGGTGTAGGTAAGACACATAATGCATAAAACACATTCAGAGGTGTCACAGGCATAATGGTGTAGCGTTCTAATCTAGGACCCTGATCGATACTGTGACCTTATGCCCCTATTCGGCTATAAATCCATTTATTCCCTATATTGGCATAACCGTTCAAGTGCAATATTCAGAAACTCGTCTCTGGCCTCACACGAACAGAGCCACATTTCAGAATAGCTTTCTCTGCCACTTCCTTTGCAACCAATTAGTGCAATGACATAGCAGAAGTTACTATCTGAGATTCCTAGATTAACACTCCGAGTTCTTCAACAAGATAAAAACTCAGCAACCTGGAAATCCCCGCTTGCTGTGTTTTGATTAGTAATAGAACTCTAATGAGCACTGATAGACGATCACTTCCTAGTGACATCTTTATTGACGTCTTATGTCCAAAAACTTACGTCAAACAAGGCACCTTTCAGGTATAAATATTACCAATGTTGCCTTAAGCTGATGCTGCTGCCGTCTCGTTGCTGTTTCGCTGAAGCTGATGCTGCCAGCTATCTCGCTGCTGCTGTCTCGTTGCTGTTTCGCTGAAGCTGATGCTGCCAGCTATCTCGCTGTTGCTGAAGAAGCTGTCATGCTGATGATACCATAGCTGCTATCGCTACTGCTATCGCTGCTAACTAGCGAACGATGGTGTGGTGAACTTAGGAGCTGAACAGCCGTCCCCCTGCAAGAGCCCAGCAGATGCAAGCTGTCCGCGGACGCTGCCCCTCCTCCTCCTCCTCCTCGACGCGCTGAGAAAGAACGCTGTCTTTCTCCTGCAGAGAAATCCAGCTCCAGCGTTTCTAGTCTACCCTTGCGGGTGACTGGAATATCGACCCCCTGAAGGAGATACCAGACCTCCATCAATCTATTCCAGAGGTATGGTGTTGACTAAACCCTTAGAGAGAATTTTTGAAGCAAACCTTGGCAAAACCAACTCAAACTAAAGCTACTTACTTACTCCCCTCCCAAGTATTAGGCTTAGGTCAGGTACACTGGGGTAGGCGTAGTTAGAAGCACCAGTTGAGTATTTTAGCCTAATGTATATATGAATGTATATATGTTTTATTCATTTTAAACCATTGTATGGCTAAGAAACCATATCAATGCTTTTACAGTATTATTTCGCCATACTTATCTTACTGTACGTACTTTTTTTAATAACAATTCTTGCAATTGTGGCTATTCATTTCTCTTGTACGAGAAGAAAGACTGTTCAATAAAAGTTACCCTTTATTGACAAACGCCCGTCTCTCTATTCTCTACATATTGTGAAAGTAAACTGCACAACCACTGACTGAGTAAAATAACTGTGTATTGTTTCACATGACCCTAGAGATTGACTCTTGATCTGAGGAGCAAATTTGTCATGTTGCACGGTTGTTGGAAAATTGAATCCCTTCTTGTCTGTGCCAGGGAAGCTGATCACTTCCTATTTCAGTCAAGAAAGTTTCCAGTGACCTCTGAGCTAGTTGGTAACAACCCCAATTAAGTTTAACATAGTCAGTGGAGGCCTGGAAGATCCGCACTTCTACGTCAATACTACTGTTTATGTTATTCCAATGCGCAGGGCCTATTGGGAAAATAGGAACTACACTACATGGCGCCCAACGTTTGGTCAGGTGATAAACTAACGCAAGACGTTAGAGTAACTCAGTCGTGCATTTTTTCACACAGACCCCTTTCTCCTGTAAATACTCCGTCTGGAGTGGGTGAAAGGTTAAAATCCGCCCGAACTCAGTAGGAAGAGATTCCTATGTAAAGCTCTGGTTTATTCAACGTTGAAGGATACAGTGTTCCAAAATATTGTGCACCTAATCTTTGTCTCCTTGGAGACCTACTCTGCAAAGCCTGCATTTATAAAATGCCAGACTTAGAAAACGGAACCACTGGGGCCGCAGCAGATGCGACTCAGCAGGGTCCCGACGATACGGTACCGGGTGCAATAATCATCCCGGCACATTTAAGAAAATCTATACCTTTAAAACTTATAGAAAACGGACTGACACCTCAAGGTGGTACAGTAATTTTCGTGATAGAGGCACATGAATATCAGCAGACAGAGGTATTCTATTCATGGATAAACTTTCCAGCGGCAAACGCTAGAACAAAAGAATTTCACTATTACAAAATAGAGAAACCTCCGGATGAGTACGCTCCTTTCGAGGAGACTGAAATCCCACTAAAATTCCAAGAGCACCTGCTCTGGTTTAATGGCGCCCTAAAACATAATGATCATATTACCAGGCTCGGTCCACTAGGTAGACCAGGAGCAACGTGGCCGGTTCTAGCCAGCTACACACCACATCCGGACATTGCAAAAATGTCAAAGGAAGAGCTGTTAGTACAGCTAAAAACATTAATAAAAATACATAGGCAATTAGTCCAATATGTAATGTGGACTGCAACAGTCCAACCAGCTGTTAATGTACCACAGCTGCCCCCTCATCAGGGGAACACTAATAAAATCACACCACAGAACATACAGTCATGTCTTGGTAAAACACCCATAAAACGGGAACAAATTCCATTCTGGTTAGCACAGAAAATCACTCAAATAGAGGCAGTATTTCCGGATACTACCCCTATTGAGAAACACAGAATCTTGACCATCTGCCTTCCTATGGAATCGCACCACACGTGGAGGACTGCAACACTTGGGGTACGGTCTTTGCTTCCATTTACACAAAAACACATGGTGTTCCGTCCATGGCGGTAATACCAGAAGTGCTAAAACAGATTCAAAACGAATACGGTCCAGAACCTGCTTTAACTCTTGGTATGAAATTACTGAAAGACTTCAAGCAGGTCTCGGCTATATTATTAGCCAACATAAAGGGAGAAGCAGCATCTGTGGCGATCCGCCAGAAGTTGATGGAAACAGATATAACAGATCAGCCAATTGAGCTTGCCAAAATCATAGAAAAGTGCTATGAAGAATTAGGTAGAGACAGCCTGGGTGGGAAACCAGTAAAGCCCCAACTGCTCGAAAATCCTGAAAAATTATTTATTAAAAATAATTTAAACACTCCTAAAAAGAGCTGGGATGGAAACAAACAATCCACTCCCAAGGAAAAAGTTTTCCAGTCCAGAGGAAGGTCTCCTCGACGGAGGGAAGGAACTCCGACTCGAGAACACCAGTCTCCCCAGAGGGAGCCCTCTGAGAAAAGATACAACCTTAGAAATAGGGATAATTTGAAAAAACCTGATAGATATCAAAGTATTGATACACGTCCCTCTCGATCTTTTTCGCAGTAATCGGAAAGAAGAGGACGGTCAGAGCCAGGAGAGCACACCAAGTCCAAAGAAAAGGAACCTGCTCAGAGTAAAAAATCTCAATTTCCAAAAAAGAAGGTAGCCAGTATTAGAGTAATCAACCATGCCGAGAATACTGAGGACACAGTTGAAAAATGGGGAGTGGGCACAGACAATGTTAGACAGTGCAGCAGAAATCAGTATAGCCCGCAAGATCTTAATGAGCCATCTGGAGACAGTGGACACGAATAAATTCATTCAGGTTGAAACTGCCGACACCAGACTTAGCGAGCCCCATAAAATATACGAAATACCATTGCGTATAGAGGGTGATAAGACTAGGAAAATAAAGGGTCTATTTTGGGATAAACTCTCAAAAGGCTATGATATTCTGTTAGCTGAAAAAGATTGGCCCCCAGAGTTTGTCAGGGAGTGCCCTCGTGGCGAAGAAATGATTATGCCTGCCTTCTCGAATCACATTCCGATTCACAAAAAATATACTTATGCAAGGAAATGGGCAGTAGCCCAGGCACCGGCATTATATAAAAATCATGTAGGATGGGATGAGGACTCACCTCCTCACAAAATCCAATTAAAAAGTGAACCAACTGCCCAACTGCAGTATCCCATTAAGCAAGAAGCTAAAAAACAAGTCAGGGAGATCTTTGATCAACTTGAATACCAGGGGGTGATTGAAACATGCACCTCTCAAATGAACAATCCTTTGTTTCCTGTCTCCAAGCCAGACAATTCATATTGTCTAATTTTGGACTACAGACACCTTAATGCATGTTGCAAAACATTTGCAGTACAAAACTCGCATAGTGCTGCACTAATGAACAACATAGTTAGGAAAAAATATAAAACGACATTAGACATATCTAATGGTTTCTTTTGTCAAAACATTGCACCAGAAAGCAGATACTTGACCCCTTTCTCAGCATTTGGGTCGCAGAAAAATTTCTGTCGACTCCCACAGGGGTTCAAGAACAGCCCAGGACTATTCTCAGCTAGGGTAACAGAGTTACTACAAATATATGATGATGAGGCATTATCTTACGTAGATGATATCTATCTCACAGATGACGACTTGGATACTCACTTGAAAAGAGTGAACACCATTATACTTGGGTTTGTAGCAGAGGGTTACAAATTCAACTTTAAAAAGTCTCGAATTGCCCATCTGACAGTACTATTCTTAGGGTACGAATTATCAAGTGAAGGAAAAAGCCTAGCGGACAACTTCTTAGAGAAGTGCGCTGTACTCCAAGCTCCAAAAACGCTGAAGAATGTACAATCCATACTAGGTTTTCTGAATTTCGGAAGAACATACATTCTAAATTACGCAGAGAGGGTTAAACCTCTGTACGAACTAATTAAACCTGATTTTAAACAAATCAATTGGACTCAAAAACACACAGAAATTTTGAGATCACTGCAAACAGACATGTTAGCTAAAACAAAATTAGATACAACTGACAACACACGCGATCTTGTAATCCGAGTCATCCCAGGAAGATGCGGATTCACGTACCTGACCTCTAATGAGGGTGAAAAGGTACCAATTTCAATTAAATCTCACTTGTACACACAAGTAGAAAAAACATTCAGTCACACAGAAAGAACTGTGAAAGCAGTGCAAATTGCATTAGCAAATGAACGAGAACTAGCACACGGCAAAAGGATTAATATCCTCACAGCGGAATCCACCTTCGAGGCGCTATTCAGCCCAGTAAACCTGCCTACAGTGTCACTGGATCCGAAATGGATACAGTGTGTAGATCCTCTAGGAGCGGAAGATGTGAAATACTATTTCGCCCCCCAATTTGAAGAACTGAATGATTTAGAATATGAAGAAGAATATCCTCTGCCAATCGAACTTCTGCCTCTCCCACAGTACGCCTGTATAATCTATACAGATAGATTTGTACAGCATTTCAACGTAGAGAGCAAATCCTACGATGCAGCGTGTGCGATTGTTAAAGGTCATTGGCTGTGCGGTAAATTCAGACTGAGAGTAACAAAAACTGAATCAGTAAGAAACTGTTCGGCTCAGAGAGCTGAAATCAGATCTTTAAAGATGGCGCATGAAAATGCAGAACGTGAATTCCCGACACTAATCGTGTGCTATTCTCATTTATGCGTCAACTCTTACAATAATAAACTGCAGAGTTGGATTGAAAACGATTACAAAGATGACACAGGTGCCACAATAAAGCATAAATTGCTCTAGGAAACAGGTAGGTCTTTTACAGAAAGAACTACAAAAGACTCACGTGATACACGCACAGAGTCTTCAACGTGATGGCGTTCACGTTGCAGGGAATTCATTGGCTAATACAGCCACAGCGGAAGCAACTAAACCGGCTTCCGTAGCCACAAAAAAGCGTGCAGAAAAATACATAGACGGGGAAACCATGCTGGCAGTAAAAACGACCGTAAAAGGCGACTGTGCAGCACTACCCGTGAACTATCCACTCAATTATGCATACGTACTCGATGCAAACTCCGTTCCTTTTGCTCGAGTCCCTGGAGTGGGGGATAGGGTAATTCCAAACACGAACAGGAGAATATTTTTAATAGCAGACGCACACATGGGTTTGGGTCCTAGGCACAGAAAGATCACAGAATCCCTGACTGAATTACAATCAGTATACTGGTGGCCGGGAATGAGTGTACAACACCAAATATATGCAAACAACTGTGAAAACTGCAACAGGGATCGCAGTAGTGAACCATGCTACCGGCTACCAATCAGAAACAGCGTAACGCTGTCTACACCCCATCCTGCGTCCTATTAATCATTAAGGCTAAACACACTTAAAAAATGTGGCCTCCAGCGCTCGGCTGACGCCAGAACGGTTATAAAAAAGATCTGCGAGTCTTTATCGGCACATACACAATTACCACGTTCCATTCTGACCAGGGTCCTGCTTTCAGCTCTCGAGCTTATAAGGAGGCCATGGCCAGCATGGGAATTGGGTTGCGGTATTCTTGTCCGTCACACCCTGAAGGGAATAGTGTGGTAGATAGAAAAAACCGAGACATAAAGCGATCTATAACAGCGAAGGTATTAGGTTCAGGCGCTGGGTGGGTCAAACATCTAATAAGTGTCCAAACCAGTCTTAACAATTTGCCAAGAAATTCTCTAAAAGGTTTCAGCCCATACGAACTACTGTTCGGAATTAGAATGAGAATTCAGGACTTAGATAGTCAGGTATCAGTGGTACAAGATAATAAAACAGACTTTGACATCAAAGATCGTTTGGCTGTTTTACAGGAACTGAATGAAACATAAAGTTAAAGCAACAGCCAGATACCTCTGACGAGGCACCACAAGCACCACAAGCAACAGCCCCAGCAAGGCCTGTCTGGATTCCAAAGATTGGGGATCTAGTCAGAGAAAAAATCGCGGTGAAGAAGGAATTTGGGCCTTCTTACAGAAAAGCAGTACCTGTCTTGTCAGTCACCGGAACAAGATCAGTAGTACTACCGCCCCTTGCTGGTAAAAAGGATAACAGAGTTGTATCAATCGACCTGGTAAAACCACAAGCATGTGGCCTATAATCAACAGTAGGCCCAGTGGACTCCCGAGAAACAACAGAATATCAAACTTGCAACAATCCAAGAGGTTCAAACTGAAAGACTAATCACATTCGATCAGCCTGCAGTGCACAGAGAAGGACTATGCAATAATGCCATGGAACTCGTGCCTCTTGAGACACAGATTGAAACAGTTCGTCAAGAAACACCAGTCTACAATAATGTGGCATCAGAAAGTGCTACCGAAAGACAGATTGAAAGAACAATCCCAACAATTGACAGAACTGCCTCTGGTTATTTCATCGACTTCGACAACTTTTCCGAGGATCAAAGTAACCCCGAAGTGATGCCAGAAACAAAAATGACTTTTAAAGAAAAAGCAACGGAACTCTTTCATCAACTGAAGGAAATCTACCTTATTTCCCCTTGGTTAGAGTTCTGGTTTGGTCTAGGTGTATTTTTCCTCCTGCTTTGGCTCATCATGGTACTTTGTTTGGGAAAATTCATTGAGGGAAAATATAGTACAATGGACACAGCAAGTCAGAACATCAACCTAGTACTCAAACTACACAGATCATCCCACGTGAAGAAAAGAGAACTGTCAACAGTAAATGTCACAGCCATTCCAATACCCGGTGGGGTAGTATGGGAGAAAACTGACTATGAGATCTATGGTCCGGTCGAGATCCTGAAGTATCCTCATCAACTGAAGGTTTCCTTAAGTGACTTTGTAAAACCTAGTACATTCTCTGATGATTGGGACTTTAACAGTATTAATGACATGATGTCTGATTTAGTAATGTCAGCTAGATTCACAGAACATGATTATTTACAAGGTTTGTCTAGTTATGAACAGTTATTCTGTTTTACACATTATGGCGATCATTATTTGCATAAATCTGCACAGCCTAGAAATGTTTTTAAGTATAATCAATGGGAACATTGTGCTACACCACCTAAAAGCAGTTCTAAAACATTCTTTGAGAAATTCAAGTACTTCTCAGGGTTTAACACCAGTGATGCAGAAATGTTTTATTACAAACTGTTAGATAAAAAAGGAATGAAAACAATGCTGACAAACACTAAATTAATACATTCAGAAGCATTTTATGAAAAAATGATGACATTTGGTTTTGATTATTGGAAAAATAACATTGAAACAAAAACCATTTGGGTTACAAAAGATTGGCAGGTACAAGGCCTTGAAGCACTATTCAGAACCTGCATGATACCAGAACAAATGATGTTTTTAAATGACACAATTCACCAAACATCCTGTCTTGGCCTAGCTAAGATCAAAGACCTAAACAAACCGTCTATTCCAAAGCCAATACCTGAAAATGCAACAACAGATATTGAGATAGACGTAACTAAACTTTTACATTTTAACAGAACACATCCTGATTGGAAAAAGTGGTTAATCTGGCCTACTGACTCAAACAACTGTCAAGATAGATTCCTGAACAAAACACAGGGGTTAAAAATGACCAGACAAGACCCTAGATACTCCCAGAGACAACATCCAGGGATAGTAACAACATACAGCGTAGGGAAACTCTGCCTCGAATGGCTAGGATCATCCACACTGGCTGCATATATGTATTTTGGGGTGGGCAATGTTACACATGCATCTTATTGCTCTAGTTTTAGTAATTTGATGGACATGAATTCGTGGAGTGGGTGTAGCGTTCTACTCTAGGACCCTGATCGATACTGTGACCTTATGCCCCTATTCGGCTATAAATCCATTTATTCCCTATATTGGCATAACCGTTCAAGTGCAATATTCAGAAACTCGTCTCTGGCCTCACACGAACAGAGCCACATTTCAGAATAGCTTTCTCTGCCACTTCCTTTGCAACCAATTAGTGCAATGACATAGCAGAAGTTACTATCTGAGATTCCTAGATTAACACTCGAGATCTTCAACAAGATAAAAACTCAGCAACCTGGAAATCCCTGCTTGCTGTGTTTTGATTAGTAATAGAACTCTAATGAACACTGATAGACGATCACTTGCTAGTGACATCTTTATTGACGTCTTATGTCCAAAAACTTACGTCAAACAAGGCACCTTTCAGGTATAAATATTGCCAACGTTGCCTTAAGCTGATGCTGCTGCTGTCTCGTTGCTGTTTCGCTGAAGCTGATGCTGTCAGCTATCTCGCTGCTGCTGTCTCGTTGCTGTTTCGCTGAAGCTGATGCTGCCAGCTATCTCGCTGCTGCCGAAGAAGCTGTCATGCTGATGATACCATAGCTGCTATCGCTACTGCTATCGCTGCTAACTAGCCAACGATGGTGTGGTGAACTTAGGAGCTGAACAGCCGTCCCCCTGCAAGAGCCCAGCAGATGCAAGCTGCCCGCGGACGCTGCCCCTCCTCCTCCTCCTCCTCGACGCGCTGAGAAGAGACGCTGTCTTTCTCCTGCAGAGAAATCCAGCTCCGGCGTTTCTAGTCTACCCTTGCGGGTGACTGGAATATCGACCCCCTGACGGAGATACCAGACCTCCATCATTCTATTCCAGAGGTATGGTGTTGACTAAACCCTTAGAGAGAATTCTTGAAGCAAACCTTGGCAAAACCAACTTAAACTAAAGCTACTTACTTACTCCCCTCCCAAGTATTAGGCTTAGGTCAGGTACACTGGGGTAGGCGTAGTTAGAAGCACCAGTTGAGTATTTTAGCCTAATGTATATATGAATGTATATATGTTTTATTCATTTTAAACCATTGTATGGCTAAGAAACCATATCAATGCTTTTACAGTATTATTTCGCCATACTTATCTTACTGTACGTACTTTTTTTAATAACAAGTCTTGCAATTGTGGCAATTCATTTCTCTTGTACGAGAAGAAAGACTGTTCAATAAATGTTACCCTTTATTGACAAACGCCCGTCTCTCTATTCTCTACATATTGTGAAAGTAAACTGCACAACCACTGACTGAGTAAAATACCTGTCTATTGTTTCACACGACCCTAGAGATTGACTCTTGATCTGAGGAGCAAAGTTGTCATGTTGCACGGTTGTTGGAAAACTGAATCCCTTCTTGTCTGTGCCAGGGAAGCTGATCACTTCCTATTTCAGTCAAGAAAGTTTCCAGTGACCTCTGAGCTAGTTGGTAACAACCCCAATTAAGTTTAACATAGTCAGTGGAGGCCTGGAAGATAAGCACTTCTACGTCGATACTACTGTTTATGTTATTCCAATGCGCAGGGCCTATTGAGAAAATATGAACTACACCACTATGGCATAGCACATTACGCATAACTCACATTTGGGCCTAACCGGTAAAAATACAGTAGGCAATCTCCTCACTAGTCTAAACACATTAGACTCTGCCTCCTAAGAATAAATAATTTTTAGGGGCGTAACTCACATAGTGAAAACATATCACTAGCATAAATCTACATAGGTAAAATAACTAAGTATGGGCGAATTTTGCGATATCGCGATTCGCAAATTTGCGTATTTATAAATTCGCAATCTGCAAAATTCGAAAACTTTCGCGAATTTGCGGATTTTTTTGTGTTCGCAAGGGTTTCTGCCAGTTCGCAAGGGTTTCTACCAGTTCACAAACGTGAACTTACTTGCCGGGTCGCAACGGTCGCGACCATGTTGTTTCTACGTCTGGTTCATCACAGCACCCTCTGTTTCACCACTGCCACCCTCTGGTTCACCCCTGCCACCCTCTGGTACATCACTGCCACCCTCTGGTTCATCACTGTAGATTATGGGGGGAAAAGCACACCTTCCCTGCCTCAACTGACATGAATTAATTTGGGGCTGATTAATGTGTCACTGATTTTGAGCTGGCACCTACTTCCTTAGCTGTAAGTGCTTCCTGATTAATGATGAGCTTGAACTTTTGCACCTGCCAAGTGCTTTCAGTTTTGCAAAATTCGTTAGCACACCTGCCCTGCCTCAACTGACATGAATGAATTAGGGGCTGATTAATGGGTCACTGAATTTGAACTTCCAGTCTGGCACCTACTTCCTTATCTGTAATTGCTTTCTGTTGCAGTGTAATTTTTTTTAACAGGACCTTTGTGGCAGACTTGTAGCTATTCTCTGAGCCTGCTGTGAGGGTCAGAGCAGGGTCATAGAATAGTTGCAAGTAGGCAACTGAACTCTGGAGGGGCCCCTCAGGAAGCACTACAGGGAATGGTTACTAATGATGAGCTTGAACTTTTGCACCTGCTGAGTGCTTTCAGTTTTGCAAAAATCATTTTTCTGCAATTTCGCGGGATTCGCGGGAATGCGAATTTGCGCGAGATCGAATTCGGAAGCCGCAAATTCGGGTGAATATGCAATTTGTTTTTTTGCGGCGTGTTAGTTCGCGTGCTTTTTTGCGTTTTTGCGAGCCGCTTGTAGCGCAACGACGCGAAATTACCCTAGCGATCGTACATGGGCGTGGCCATCTTGTTTGCGTGAGGTATTTCCGTTTCCGGGCACTATGTGTAATCTTGCGAAGTGTGCTGCTCGCTAGTACATGTTCGCATGTGATCGCGGGGGAAATCTCGCGCGAACTTACCCACGCGGTCGTGAACGGGCGCGGCCATCTTGTTTTTCATTCATTGCTATGGTTCTGGGCATCCTTTCTGTGCAGCACACGCAAACATGGAGAAAAACAACTCTTCAAACGCTGAATGACGGTAAGTGAACGCCGCGCGCTGCAATATTGTATTTGTCAAGGGCGACCAAGCAAAAAAATCGGCTGCGTGCGAATTTCCGGCAAATTCGCGAGAATTCGCAGATCGCGAATTTGCCGAAAATCCGCAAATTCCGCGAGCGGAACGGATTTTACGCTCATACTTAAAAATAACCTCATAATCACAGTAACATCACATTGCGCAAAAATCACATTAGGCAATTACCATTATAAACATAGTAAAATCACATTGCGCAAAAATCACCTTAGGGCCTTGTGCAATACCCACATACCAGTTTCCAGGCCAACTGGCCATCTGAAGAAGGGAACTCCAAAGCCCTGTGTCCAGAATGTCAGAGCACGCTGCCAATGCAGTGCCAGTCAGGGGTGCGCCACCGGCGCAAACCTAAACGTTGCAGCTGCCCATTACTTGCTGGGCAGCTGATGACAGTAACAGGGCCTAAACGTTGCAGCTGGCACTAAGTGCTGCACAGCTGTAGAAGGCCTGGCACCTCTGTGCCATCTCTGTCCCACACAGGGACTCTCTCCATTGCGCCTAAACGGTGCAGCTTCCCACTAATTGCTGGGCAGCTGGGAGACAACATAACTGCGACAGGGCCCTCACTGACCCTAGAACAGAACTGCGCCAACTGTTGGAGCCACACAGGCTCTGAAATGACATATGTGCAGGCTGTAGTCACACGGGGCTCTGTAAATAAAGATGTCCCCCAAACACTAAGGCATCCCATGAGGGAAACACGGGCCTCTCAAAATAAATGGCCACGGGGAGCGCACTGGCTTCTGCAAGAATCACAGATGCCCCAACGTTGGAGCTCTCAGGCTCTGGAAATACACACATGCCCTTGAGCCTCTCAGGCTCCTAAAACAAATATGGCCCCGTCGTTGGAGCCATCTGGGCTCGGGAAACACACCTGGCCCCTGGAGCCCTCTCGCCCCTTAAACACCGGAGCCCACTAGGCTCTGAACAACTTATTGGAGTGCCGGTGGAGCCACTGAGGCTCTGGGAAATGGTGGGGTGGCCCACTGCCATCCGGGGCCGCCCTTGCGCTGTGCCTGCTTCTTCCCTGGCACCCGCTCGGAGCCCCCCCCTGGCCGTTTCAACTCACCGGGCTGCTGCACTCTGTCTCCGGGGGCTTTGGTGCGGCGCCTGCTATCGCCTCACCCCGGGACTCCGAATGGAGCCGGCGGGCCTCTTGGCTGCCTCTTCCTGCTTTCGCTTCTGCAGCCTGTGGCGGCGGCAAACTCTCAGCACCCGGGCCCCCTCCTGGGACCCGGGGGCCACTCTGGGCACCACGGGGCTCCCTCAGCTCATGGGAGCCCTGCAACACTTCGCCCTTCACTCCGTTGGTGCCGGCGGCGGGCGCGAGACTATTCCCGCAAAACTGGAAGTCCCGCCCGCCGTCAGGCAAGACATCGCCTGACTTCCTGTATTCACGGCATCCTCAATCCCGGTGCCACGGCGGTTATTTCACAGTGGCAAAATGAGCGGTGGGCAACCTCGAGAATAAAAATAAAAGTAGAAGCGAGGTGGGCACTTGCTAGATAATTAAATAAACGGGGTGGCACCCGTCCATAAAAATATGCAAATAAGCATCAAAGAGGCAGGAGCGCTTCCCTCCAAGGGAAAACGACAGCGCTCTGCCCAGTAAGTAAAATAAATAGTTCTCAAGGCGCTGGGGGCTCAGACTGCGCCAGGCCCCTCAGAAATTATCCCATTAGCAAGGAGGGTCCCAGCAGTCCTAAGCAAATGCACAGGGTTCAAAGAAAAGGGTCCTGGGGCAAAGTGAAGCAAGAGAGGGCCCTAAGAAAGAAAAGATCCTCTAGGCATCCAGGTCCATCAGGTATCCAGGGGCTAGGTAGGGCCCAGGGAGGCAAGCCTTCCCCTGGGCCCAAGCAGCAGCACGCCCCTGGCAGGATTCAAGTCAGAAACAAGAACATTTTGTAAGGGGACACAGACCCTTTTTATACAGTAAAATCCTTTGTCTAGCAGGGTGCAGGCAATGTGAGAACGAGCTGGAACTGGTCATAGGGAACTCCTTTCACTGGCCAGGCTAGGGACATCAGACGCACCACAGGGGGTGGAGCCAGCATTGTGGAGGGAAAACTCAGCCCTATTCAGGCCTAGGTGCACCCGTCCCCTTACATCAGCATGCTAATCACTCCATTCACCACCGGGACAGACCCACCCAGACTCTTGGAGCCAGGCTCATCAGCCAGCTATAGCCAATCACATGCCAGACACAAATTACACAAACATGCCAACTTCTAACCGGAACTGTTCCAAAGCCAGCCGTTGCTCCCTTTCTTTCCTCCTATCTTCCCACTCCTCTGGGGATAGGGACAGAGAAAGGGATGGGGCACTGCCCCCTACACTGGACCCAGCAAGGGACTCCCTATCTATGGGCTCGCTATCTGCTGGCGCCCATGCACTGTCATCTTCTTCCTCTTCTTCAGACTCTTCAGGGCTCCCCTCAGACCCACCACCCTCATGGCGCGCGGCCCGGGCCCTATCTTCCTCACTGCGCTCACGTTCCCAGTCATCCTTCTGCCATAGGATCAGATTGAACCTCAGTTTGGACGGGGTGTGTGACCCGTTCACTGCTATATATCTTTCTTCACAGAACCCTACCAACTCATCCATACTGTATCTAAGCAGACCACAGAAATTAAAAGCAGACTCGGACTGGTAAGGCAGTTTCTACTGCCCCTGATACGTGACACAGGTACCAAACTCTGGGAGCGGGGTGGGGATCAAATGTACTGGACACTATCACAATGCCACCACTGGATCCCACCCTTTGGTGAATCCAGAAAAACTCACACTGCACTTAGGGAACAGAAACCACCCAGAGCTAGTGACACATAACTCACAGTGCACAAGAAACACATTTCCCAAGAAATGACTTTTAGCATAAACTTAAAAACAATAATCCCCAAAATTAGGTTATCTAACATGCAGAGTTTTGTGTTGCAGCCAGTTGCTACTGCGGTACAACACAAATGCAAGTCCTTTTCCCACCACTGACCAACAATGTTAGAAATGGGATTTCTGGTAGGCTAAGGCTTGCGCCATAGCCAGGCAGAAACCACCATTCTACTTCAGGGCAAGGAAGTCACCCGCCAAGATAACCCCTGCTCACCCCCTTGGTAGCTTGGCACGAGCAGTCAGGCTTATCTCGGAGGCAAGGTGTAAAGCGTTTGCGCGCGCACCCAGCAACAACACCCAAGGCCCACCACAAAGGAAACTCCACACAAGGTTATTTATAAAAGTAGTCTTTGTATTACACCAAACACATTTAATAATAAATACGCACTTTACAATGTACCATAGGCACGGGTAGAATTTACAGTTGAATATGGACATGGGACAGGGCCACGTGGGCCACTGTCAGGAATATGCACTTTTAGAACTAGCACTTGGTAGAATTAGCACTTTGTAGGAATAACACTTAGAGCATAGAACGTATAATAATTGTAGCACCAAATAGCAAATGTATCACACACCCAGTAACCACTGATAACAGGTAAGTACCACCTATGCAACCCTAACCACCTTAGGAAAATATCACACAGGGAACCATGAACTCACTAGCATCACTGGACTAGGTCAAACAACCTCCTAAACATCACATACATTCAGAGGTATAAAACATTACACATGATGCAGGGATCACAGTCGGCAGATAAATCACAATTGGGCACAAATATCACAGAGGGCATAAGCACATAAATTGTCCTCAGGCCAACTGGCCTCTCAGGGGCTGAAACGCTCTGTGTCCAAAATGTTAGGGAAGCTGTGCAGGCAGCCAAGGGAAGATTGTGCAGAGGGGCAAGCCTAAACGAAGCAGCTACCCACTAAGTGCTGGGCAGCTGTAGGATCTCGTCTGGACTCCCTGTAGCCCCGTGAATAATGTGTGTCACTTTGGAGCCCTCTGGCTCAAGAAACAGATGCCCTCTGGAGCCCCTCGTGGGCTCGACAGAAATTTCCTCGGTCGTGGGAATCCCCTCTCTGGGGATCAGAAACAACATCTGCCCCCTGAGCCTCTCGTGGGCTCTTGACAACGGAAATGCCACTGGTCGTGGGAGTCCCCACTCTGTGGATTCAGAAACAACAAGTGCCCCCTGAGCCTCTCGTGGGCTCTTGAAAACGGAAATGTCCCTGCTCATGGGAGTCCCCTCCACGGGGACTCCAAACAGGGAAATGCCGCCGGAGCCCCCGACGGCTCTAAACACAATGATGCCTCCTCTAGCGTTAGAGCCACGGGGCTCTGAATACCAAATGTGCCCCCTTTGTTGTAGGAGTCCCGCTCTGGAGGACTCTAAAACAATGTGCGCCCAAACAAAACAAGGCTAGTACTACTGGGGGGACGGGCACCGTCAATGTGCCCGACGCCCCCCTCTTTGCAAAGGGACCCAGGCCCCACTCACCGGGTCTGTTGTCAGGCGGCGGGAGGCTCTGTCCCCGGCTGCTTATCAGGGGACTCTGCAGTCTCGCTGGGGCCGCGGGCGGGGCTCTCCCTCGCTGGACTTTTGCTGCGGGGCTCTGCAGTGGGGGACACCTGCAGGGCTCACACCGCCGATGCGGGCGCCCTGCTTCCTGTCTCCTCCAATGGCCGGACTTCCTCTGGTCATGTGGCCCCACCCACAACCGGGCAGGGCCGCCTAGCTTCCGGGTTGCAACGGCAACGGCCCGGCAACATCTTTGGGCACTCCTGGGCTGTGGCGGTGACACAGGAGGACACACGAGGGGTGGGCTCCCTCCAATTTAAATATACCAAGCGGGGCAGGCCCCCGCTTTAAGAAAGCACACAACTGCGGAGCCGGCACCCGCGAGAGAATGAGACACAGGGTAGGCTGCCGTTTAAAAAGGAGGACAGCTGTGAAAAATGAGTGTCAGGCAGAGCGGGGTGGGCACCCGCGCCGCAAATCAATATATAAAACAGGGTGGGCATCTGTTCTTGACGTAGGCAATGAAGGGACAGCGCTCCCAAGCGCTAGGGGGTGAAGTAAATAACAGCAAAGCGCGCCCAAGCGCTAGTGGAACAATACAGCGCTCCCAAGCACTGCTAGGAACAAAGTTGAAGGTCCAGACAAAAAGGTCCTTAGGAAGGCAGGAGGGGGGCAAGGCTAGGCCCAGGGGCCAGCTCACAGGGCCTTCCAGGCAGGAAGGCAGTCCCAGTGGTGCTCCTCCTGGCCCCCAGCAGCAGCAGGCCCCCCTCAGATAGGATCCAGGTAAAGAACATCATTCATGGGGACACAGCCCCTTTTTATACAGTGAAATCCTTTGTCTGGGGCTGCAGGGTGAAGGTAAAACCAGATGCAACTGGTTTTGGAGCAGTTTGTTGTGCTCAGCCACCCTTTCCATTCACTGGCCAGGCTAGGGACATTAGACGCACCACAGGGGGAGGAGCCAGTATTGTGTGGGGAAAGCCAAGCCCTATTCAGGTCCCAGGTGCACTCCTCCCCAGCCATCAACATGCAGATCTCCCATTCACCACAGGGGCAGACCCATCCTAACTCCTGGAGCCAGCCTCACCAGCCAGCTCCAGCCAATCACAAGCCAGCACATTCACTGCACAGGCACACCAACTTCTAGAAGTGGAACTTCCACACTAGACACAATCATGCCACACCCATCATCGCGCAGCATTTAATCACATCGAGTCCGCACATACCAAACTCGAGCTTGCACTCTGCACGCATCAGGAACTAACATGGACACATACATTCCCCATGCATTCCTATGGGAGGGCAGGCCAACCTCACTACACGCACGCACTTTACCCTGGGACACAGTGGAAAAGTGCGCCACAGCCAGAAATCACTAACGCCAAGTCACATTCATAAGCAAAAAGTTTAGGGGTGAACCTGCCAGAAGGGCCAAGTCCAACACAGTACACATGGGAATGCGTAAGCATGTTATGCTTTCCCACATGAGGCACAATGAGGACACATAGCTTTATTTCTCCTTGTTTTTCTTCTTTTTATGTATGCTGCATTCTGAGCACACATAGAAAGAGGAAAAAGCCTTAGAGGGTTGTTTTTGAGCAGGAGGGTGTCCCTTCTTGAACAAAAACAATCCTGCCTGTTACTCAGGTGCACGTGCACCATGGTGCAAGGGTGGCTGCGCTGACTATAGACAGCAGTTTGTGAACCAGTGAAGGCAGAGAGCAGGAATGCATCACATTTTGAAATATATGACTCATAGCCACCCTTTCCCTTTCACGGAGAGCAACTCAATGCAGCAAGGTGTCCTGCAGCGTAGCAATGATTGAAATAATGATAAAGTTGTGCATGGCATGGTGAGTGTTAAATGGCTGAGGGCCATGCGATCACTGTCCCAAAGTCTCTGCCTGTAGTCGGGTATGTCCCCCTTTACCACCTTCTTTTTGGGTAGATTTATATAGCTCGAACCTGACCTGAAGGTATCAGAGTGCTCTACAGGAGCACCAGTTGTGTTACAGATGACACATACATTTTTTGTTGGGCATGAGGAGATTACATGATTTGCCCAGAATCACAGGAAGTTGAGCTCCCCTGCCGAGACTCGAACCCGGTTTCCCAGCTTCAAGGTCGATCGCTCTAGCCATTAGGCCACATCCTCTCCCCATTGATGTGAGGCTGCTTTTTAGGATGTGGATGAACTGTACTTTAAGTAAGGCTAGCATTTCAAGAACAACCAAGCCCAACTGGGCCAACGTCATACCCCACTGTACCCCCCAACAGCCCCCACCCCACACTTCCACCCCTAAATTATCAAAATGAGCACCCAAACTTTCTAAGAACTAAAAAGGTGTCACTCTAATAGGTCTCTTTGGACCTCAATGCCCAAATTGTCAGTTTAAGGATACATTGCTGCTGACATAGTTAAAGCGGTAGGATACACAATCGACAGGAATAACAACTAAGGGCCATATTATCAAGAACGGCGATTTAATTATCGCTGCCTTAGGTGTGAACCTGGGCTTCTATGGGAATTCACAAGGGCATATTATCAAGCCCCTTATCGCCTCTTTAGCAGCAGTTTCCTGCAACTAAAGTAGCAATAATGTTATCGCCGTTCTTGATAATATGGCCCTAAAGTAGTTCACAAACCCTGAGCTAAGCCAACAGAATGTAGGTTAGACAGAGTGCAGTATTTGGGGGTTTTCTTCCTGGCCATGGGTTTTGTAAATCTCTGTCTGATTGGGCTTGGCTTTCCAGGTCCCTGGTCTCATTGGCCTCAGTATCGGAGCCAGAGGAGCCTGACATCCCCATAGGGACCCTTCTTCACCACTTGAACCCCTGTGTTTGTTCCATCTCGGGGAGCCTGACAGGCCCTGTCCTCCGCAGCTGCTCGCCCTTTGTGGCTGAAGCAGGTTACACGATATAGATGTCCCTGCTTCATGACTCATTCCAAGGCCGCACCTGAATTGTCAAAGAAAAAGAATTTGAACATGTGCAGTACATTGAGCTTTGCAAGCACATAAACTTGTATTCAAATTTCATGGCCCATAGTATTTGCTTGATGGGTCAAAGAATTTGCCATGTTGCGCCACCTGTTTGGTGTAGTCTGGGAACACAATAATCCTGGCTGATTCATAAGAGAGTGACTGTCCTAAGGTTCACAGCTCTGTCCCGGTAGTTCAGCAGGTTATCAATCAGACTTCAGGGGGAGCATTGGGTGGCGGCTGCGATGCCCTTCTGACGGTATTGGCGGATGTGATGCATTACTCCAGAAAATTTTCAGTAGAGGTCTCTCCAGGAAGCCTATGAAACATAGGTCGCTCCACCTGGATCAGTTTTCAGCATACTACACATGGTTCTCCAAACCTGGGATGCGCTTGTTAGTAGTGCCACCGTGGTCACAAGCCTGTGGACCATGTACTCCAGCTCTGATATCCTTCTCTGCACTCCAGTGAGTCTGTCCACCTCATTTTGAAGATGCGGGTGCAGAAGGGCTGTATTAACATCCACCTCCCCAATTTCAGGGGCAGATTTACATTTGTGGCGCATCCCTGCAAATTAGCAGGGATGCCCCAGGAAAGATGCGTTTACCCTCGCGCCACCACAGATGTGCTGCACTTCCAATGCACCACATCATGGCACAAGGATAAGCAGATGCGCGTCGCATCTGCTGTGGTAAGGTTGGCGCAGTGCTGGAGTTGTGTCGCGGGCACGAAGCAACTCCATCACTGTTCCAACCTGGCCTATCCTCAACATGGTGCGTCACACCTTACGCCCTCTTCAAGCAGGCGCAAGGTTTTGACGCAGCGGCGTCGGAAAAGTGACTAAGTGAAATCTTGTAGATTTCACTCAGGCACTTTTACAAGGCATTCCTGCGACGGAACGCCCCTCCCTTGCGCCGGAACACCCACATGAAACCTGATGCCGGTTTCATGTGGCGCAGGGCTTTACAATGTGACGCAGCTCCCTGGATGCGTCACTTTGTAAATAGGGTGCAACATGGCACAAGGTGTACGCCACCGCTGCGTCACAGAAGTGACGCAACGGTGGTGCAAATGTGGTGCGCGGGGCTCGTAAATCTGTCCCCTGGAGCAGATTTACAAGAAAGTGACACATCTGTGAAGAAACATCACTTTCCCTGCGCCACTTGGAGGAACCCTTTGCGCCACTATGGAATCGCCGTATTTACAATACGGCGCGCCATGGTCCAAGGATTGACAGATGCGTCAGAAATTCTGACGCATCTGTTGACGCAAAAGTCAAGCATTGCTGGAGTCGTGTCACAAGCACGATGCAACTCCAGCAATTCAGGGGGAGGCCTATCCTCATTGTGCTACGTCACTCCTTATGTCTGCTTCAAGCAGGTGTAAGAATTTGATACAGTGGCATCCTAAAAGTGGAGCAGTGAAATCTTGTAGATTTCACTTCTTCACTTCTAGGAGGCTTTTTGCGCTGGTACGACCACCCTGTTTACATTATACCTGACACAGGTATAATGTGACACAGGGCTTTACAATGTGATGCATCTCCCTAGAGGCCTTTAGGGTTCTGCCAGCAACAGGATTAGGCTTGATAGAGACACCATGGCTGAGAGCTCAGAGAAGGGCATCGTCATCTTAACCATCCAGGCCATACCCCCAGGTTACTTTAATGTTCTAAAGCCACACCAAGCAAAAGTGGGTGCAAGTGGGTAAAATTTGATTGAGGTGCATGTCCATATAATTGCAGGACGATATTTAGATACAGATATGTTATTCTTTTCTTTTGCATTCTTGATACTGTGGGAAAGCTTTACAAAGATGTCATGCAACACTGTGCAGCAACCAAAGTTTATGCAATGTGTCCCATGAAAATGGGTGAAAAAGAAAGAGCCATAGCTACTCAGATATAGCACCGTCCTGTCCTCTACCTAGCATTAGAGCACAATTAGGCTGCCTAGAGAAATGACACACCTTTACTCCATAGTACAGAAGTGAGTGTATGATGTCTACGTTTTGCATAGGTTTTGCACTGGAAGGGCACCTTTGCAGTAGAAAATAGTATGCCTAAACAATCTGTAAAACTTTTTCCACTTTAGATGCATGCTGTACCGTGTAGCGCACATGTAACGTCGGAAAAGTTTAGAGAAATAAAAGCATCTCTCGAAGTTAACTGCACTCTGAAAAAGGTGTTATTATTTAAGCAAAACCCATGGGTTGTTGCATGGGAATGCACAAATACCAGCCATTGAAAACCCCCTAATTCAAGGAAATTCAAAGAAGTGCAATGTGCTGCTTTGCGTTAGTTTAAGGCAACTTTTCAGCACTGAAAAGTAAATTCAAAATAAACATTTTGTGCTGGTGTGAGTCACATTTGTGAGACAAACCCAGCCCAAAATGATACTAAACCTTTCCCAGAGTTTTTATCTTCTTTGCGCCCTTACTGCGTCTCTGTTTTCACATGTACCCCTCCAATGCTATGCATGTTTAAAGAGTGATCTTCAGATTGTTGGGACATTCTGACAGTGTGCGTATTTTGTTGGACTCAACTTGTGTCAGTGTTTCCTGGCTCATTCGTAAAGCCAGTACTGTTTTGCTGCTGCCACACCTATGTGGTTCTCATGATCCTTTTTTTCAGGAAGTTGTTTATTGATTTATCACGCACACATTTAAAAGTATTTTTATTACAAATGGTATGCCCTTAATACTTTATATGCCATATTGAGAAGTTCAGTGACAGAGCCAATCAAACTAATTATATTGTGCTCACTTGTTATGTTATGTTGTTTGAACTTATAGAGCACACTATAGCCTATGGTGTCAAAGAGCTAGTGGAGAGCACCAAATACCAGACAGAAAGCAAAGAACTCCACTGACTAAGGAAGATGGAGATAGAAAAGCCATGTTTTCAGCAGGTTTTTTTAAATGTAACAAATGTAATAGTTTCTGAGATGTGGGTAGGCAGGGTATTCCACAGTTTGGCAGCAGCCACCGAAATGGACCGGCCTCTCCATCTGGCCTAGTGGAATCTGGGAACTAACACCTCCTTGCAAGAGGAAGCTCTTAGAAACCGTGGGGCACATTTACAATAACTGGCGCATCCCTGCAAATCAGCAGGGATGCGCCAGTTATTGTGCGCCCCAGCTCCGCCATCATGGATGGCCGCATTTACAATGCGGCGCACCATGGGGCAAAAACGGCACAGATGCGTGACGCATCTGTGCCGTAAAAGTGGCATATTGCTGGAATTGCCTCGCAAGCGCGACGCAGCTCCAGCAATGCTCTGGGGGCCCTAATTATGTTAATGCTGCATCAATCCTTACGCCTGCTTCAGGCAGGCGCAGGGGTTTTGACGCAGCGTGGGCCTAAAAGTGACTGAGTGAAATCTTGTAGATTTCACTCAGCCACTTTTAGGAGGCATTCCTGGGCCGGAACGCCCACCCCTGCACAGGAACGCCTAGAGCAGAGCTTTACAACGTGACTCATCTCCCAGATGCGTCACGTTGTAAGTACCCCCGGACCATGGCACAGGAGTGACGCAACAGCGGAGTAAATGAGGCGCAAGGTGCTTGTAAATCTGCCCCCTACACGGGGAATACCACTGAATAAGGGAATTAAGTTGGCTGGAGTTTTTCTGATGAAAACCCAGAAAAAACATTCCGGAGACTTAAAAAAAATCTTTTTTGACTGGAAGACAGTAGAGGGACCAAATCCCTTCTCTGACTGAGTGGTGCCTCGGGGTGTTCAAGATAAGTCGAGAAGCCATGTTCTGAACAACTTGCAGTATAATGCATGAAGTCATTTATATTGAGGTACAAAGAGTTGCAATAATCTAATCATAAGGCGATAAGGGCGATAATGACCGATTGGTGCAAATCCATTGGAATATAAGGAAAATCATTTCTAATGGTCCTCATAATCAGAAAACATGTATTAGTGGTATGGCTGACTTGAGACTCAAAGCTCAAGGTTTTGTCAAACAAAACATCCAGGTTTCTGGCTGATCTGACCTGGGTGGAAAGCAGACCATGGTCCTCCAGCCACTTGCTGTTTGACCAAACAGACTCCTGAGTGCCAAAGACCAATACCTCTGCCTTGTCAGCATTAAATTTAAGGGCGTTGTCTTTCATGCACCTACTAATGCTAGACATCAACCTAGTGGTGAATGCTGTCAGCAGCGACCGCAAAAGCAGATTCTGTGCTGTGGTCGCTCCTGAAGCCATTCTGCAATGATTTGAGTATATCATGAGCCTCAACGAATTAAACAAATTCCTGGTTAACAAAGTTTTCAAGTCTCTTGGCTAGCGCTGGAAGCAAGGAAATAGGACAGAAGTTTTTAAGATCTTCTGGGTCCACATTTGTTTTTTTCAGTAGTGGAGTGACAATCTCTACCTTGCAGGAGAAGGGAAAAACTCCTGATTGCAGAATGAGGGCAAACATGTTCTGCAGGAAGTCAGCAATAGGTTCCGGAGCAGGTGGAAGTATTGTAGGAGAGCACGGATCAGATGGAGATCCCGATTTGATACTCAACAGCAACTGTTTCGTTTTATGTAAAGAAATAGGGGTAAGACAGAAAGATGATTGAGCTGAGTGTATGGCATGGTGATTTCAGGCAAAGTTACACAATACATAGGTAAATCGAAATCTAAATAAACATTCAGAATTCTGTCCCGAAAATAAAGCATCACTCTGCTACAGAGGTCTTGAGGGAACTCCCCAAACCCTGCGAGGGGGTGGGGGGGGGGGGGGTATGGGATGGGGGTTGGTAGGCAGATCTTTTACTACTTTAAAGCCCTAATTGTTTCTGTGAAAAAAGCAGCCTTGGTGGATTTAATCTTATAATGCAGCAACAGGGCCTTGTGGTTTTCTTTTTCACCAGGGCTAACCCAAATTGCTTGAAAGTATTGAAGCAGACCATGCTCAGCACTGGATTATGCGTTATTAGAGGTTGTTATGAGTGCAGCACTTGATGTTTTTTTCCAGGAGGTTGAATGTGTTTTTTAAAAGAGATATCTCAAGGACTCGGTTGGGCGTGAAAACTTTAGTAAATGCCCACAGCCTCCTAATTGTCTGTTCGTTCCAAACACTAACAATTCACAGTCAGGCAGGAGTAATTGTATTCCTAGTGTGGGAAAGAAAGGGAACACATAGAAGTGGTTTCTCCACAGCGAATTGTGTCTTCGAGGAGATAAAAGGAAAGAAAATTTAATAGAGAAAGTTCATGTATGTAAATCTAGGATTTGCAATTCATTTTACATGTACACCTGGGGATTCAAGTGAATCCCTGGGGATTCAAGTGAATCCCCAAAAGGTTCGAATTTTACAGAACTTGTAAACCATTTATATGCCAGGCTCAGCATTTTGGAGTGAGTGAGAATTCTAAAAGAGAGCTCACCTAATTGCAATGTAGGTAGCCCACCATAGGGCATAGGTGTTGGACCTTTTATGAAATCTTTGAGATTCATGCTTCGATATTCCTTTAAATTATGTTCCAAAGTCATTCTTTGTATGTTTTTCAACTTTTGTGTGCAGAGTGGTAGTGTTTTTTTGCTGCTACATATTCTTTGTTGCCTTCCATTGGGTATTTATCGTGCACTGTGGTCTCTGTTGAAGGCGGACATTGTCAGAACCGTGCACCTGTGGACATATATGTTAGCAAAGAAGTCTACTGGTACCTTACGATTCAAAGTCCTCACAAAGTCTACTCACACTCCTATCAGTGGTGACTGTTGACTTTTATAAGTGGTGGGACATAACCACTTATCCTGAATTACATAGAGGAGCAAATGAGTTTAGCGCTTATGCTCAACTGTTCTCAAGGGTGGCTCGAATAGGTTCTGCACCGCAGAAAGTTTTGGAAAATATGGGGCTAATGGTGCATTTTAAAACACATGTGCTAAAGGAATTGGTTAACCATATTTAGGCCTCATTGAAGCTGAACCAGAAACAGTAAAATACACTTTTTCACTTTAAGACGAACACAGTTCCAAACAGAGAGCCATATGTACAAATAAGTGGCGGAGTGAGGCTTTAGCCATCATGGCTTAACGCCTCTCTCCGCCACTTCTGAAACGCAAGGCAACATCATATTTACAAGAATATGATGCCACCTTGCATTTCCTCCTGCGCTGGTGCTAACTTTAGCCAAAGCAGGCACCCGTTCTGCCTCTAGGTAAAGATTGTTTATGTGTAGGAAGGTGCCCCTTCCTGCACATAAACAATTTTTAAATGTTGTTTTGTCACTTCTATGTAGCTGCCTAATGCAGCACACATGGAAGTTACAAAATTTCATTTTTTTTAAGGATTGTTTATGTGCAGAAAGGGACACCTTCCTACACATAAACAATCAAAGGAGATATAATTTTTGCTTGTGTGTTGCACAATGCAGCACACATGGAAAAAACAAAAAACAAGGAGAAATAGAGCATTTCTTTTCGTTTCGCCAAGTTAAGACCAGAATTTCCCTGGTCTTAATTTTGACCCTGTCTCCTATATACACCACCCTTGTAAATAGGGAGCAGTGTCAAAATCAATGGGTGTTGTGGTGGACGCCCTCCGAAACAACCTCTGCCATCCCTTTCACGATAAGCATAGCATGTTAAGTGGCTTAATGCTTGCTTGTAAATAAGGCGAAGCCACAGGAACATCAGAAAAAGTGATGTTCTCATGGCGATAGGGGTTTGTACATATGTCCCAGAGTGTATTTAGTTTGAAACTCATCCTTTGTAAGATATTGGGTTATTGGCTGGTGGCATGGGTGAAAAGCCTTCTTAAGCAACAACCACAATCCTTGTAAGGGTGAACCACAAAAGTCCCTAACTTAACCTGTGCTTAACTTTCTGGTAGCTTGCACAAAAACAGCCAGACTTAGCTTAGAAGCACTGTGTAAAGTATTGATGCAGAGCACCAACAGAAATAAAGTGAAAGCACAACAGAAGAAAAATCTCAAACCAATTAAACAAAATAGAGAAATGTTTGATAAATAAAATTAGAACAAAATGACAAAAATCTAATCAGTAGAACTGGGTATATGCAATTTTAAAGTTTTAGTTACGTATTGTGCCTAAAAGCACAAAGTGCCAATCGCTCTCATCTGGTCCAGGGGAAAGTCACAAGTTCAGGCCGACCAGGATGGCCGCGGTTAGTTCCACTGAAAATTTACCTTCTCAAAGTCCGGCATGAAGAGTGTAGAACTTCAGGATTTCTCCTTTTTGTGTAGAGGAGTGCACACTGATGCCAGCCAAGGTTCCAGGACCCAGGAATGTGCCTTTTGGGGATCAGGGGCTAACTCTTGCAGAGGCCAGCAGGGCTAAGGCAGGTCAAGTTGCAGGTCCAGTAAGGTTCCGTTGCAGCAGGTTAGCTGGGCAGTTGAAAGGAGGCCTCTGGAGCTTGTTGTCTCACTGTAGCTCAGAACAGGAGGTCATCCAACTGACCCTTGGAGTCACTCAGGTAGCCTGGGATGAAGGGAACAGGTTCAGTCTTTCTTTGCAGAGAGCTGGGCAGGCCTCAAGTAGCAGGGCACTTGTTGGACTTGGCCCTTTTGGCAGGGTCACTCTGAAACTTTTTGCGTTCTCCCAGCCTTTTTCTGTAACCTGGTGTTGGTGATTGTAGGCCTCTGAGCACTTTAGCACCGAGGTCCAGTGTAAAGTGCGTGCACTCTCTGTGTATGTGTGGTGAGATGGGCCTGCCCTCCCATAGGAATGCATGGGGGATATGTGTGTCCCTTGTAACTCCTGATATGAGAGGAGTGCAGGGGCGAGTTTAGTATGTGCGCACTAGTGAGAATAAATGCTGCCCAATGGTGTGCGCCGATTTATGGTGACTGGTGAAGAAATGCAACTTTTAGAAGTTGGCATTTCTGTGTACTGTGTGTCTGCCTGCATGATGTGAATTGCATGTCTGGCTGGTGAGTGACATGTGCTGGATGATGTGGGTGGCTCCAGGAGCCAGGATGAGTCTGCCCAGTGGTGAATAGGGAGATCTGCATGTAGATGGGAGTGAGGAGTTGCACCTGGGACCTGAATTTGGCTGTGCCTTCCCTCCACAATGCTGGCTCCGCCCCCTATGGTGCGTCTGAGTACCGAGCCCTCACCTGACAATGGAGAGAGGAGCAGAGCACAACAAAGTGCTCCAAAGCTCCCCCAAACCAGTTGCATCTGCTTTTTCCCACAGCCCTGTGCTGTGTCACAAAGAAAAAGTGTTGAATAAATATAGGGGCTGTGTCCCCATAAAATGATCAGTTCTTGTTCGTGTGCTTGAATCCCCGGGGCGGGCTACTGCTAGGGTCCAGGAGGTCTTGCCTCCCTGAGCCCAGCCTTGCCCCCTTGCTCCCTAGAGGAACTTTTGCTGGACTGGCTACTCTTTATTCTTTTAAGGATTCTATGGATCACTGGCAACTCGTGTGCGCTTTCCTTCATTGCCCCTAGGTGCCTTGCAGCGTCATGCTGCCCATTGCTCTCGAGGGAATTCTGCTTGGTTTTGTGTTTTTCTTGCGGGTGCCTACCCCACATGCACTCATATTTTTATAATTTTATAGTAGAAGCCCACCCTGCTTTGTCTTTTGATTCACGAGGGAGCCTGCCCCTCATTGCCGTGCCGAAGTTTCCGCCGCGATCCACGGCCCGCCTGGTTGTGGGCGGGGCCTGCGGAAGGAAGCAGAAGAGTCCAGCGCGTGACTGACATTGGAAGACCTGGGCGGCAGCCTACCCCGAGCCGGGACGTACTGGAGAGGACGGGAGCCTACCCCGCTTCTACGCGCCCCATTAAGAAGTCCCGGGTCCAAGGAGGGGGCCTGGGTGAAGGGAGGAAGGCGATGTTTGTTCAAGCAGGACTCCCGTGTGCCGGTGGGTGCCCTGCGTGTGCCCATGAAGCCCGCAGGGGTTCGTGTCAGCGAGGAGGCCGTGGCAGTGCTGCACAACTGCAGCCTGGGCCGCCGGGAGCCTTGCAGGCTCCATGTCAAAGTCCTGGTCCCAGGAGAGACACCGGGTGAAGAACAGAGCCTCCAGAACAGCCCTGGTGAGTGGGGGCTGTGGGGGGCACATGAGGGGAAGAGTGTCTTGTGCCTAGGAGGGGCCCTGTTGAACAGGGCCCCTCAGGCACACTTGGTGCAATTGCCCATTTCTCGAGCGGCCCGCCTGGTAGAGGGCCCCTCCAACATGGGGGCAAAGTTTATTTAGAAGCCCGTGGGGGCCAGGGTCTCGGGTGCCACGCCCCTACTTTAACTTACAGCTGCCCCGCTTGCTAGAGGGCAGCTGCCACGTTTTGCGGGCACATGTAGTTTTGAGCCCCAGTGCTCTCCAAATATGGGCTATGTTTTATTAAGAAGCCCCAGTGAGGCCCGAGGGCACAGCCGTGCCAGAGCCCGGTTTGCCTAATTGGTCAGGGGCACAGTGAGTGCCAGGTCCTCAGGTGTGACCCACAGATGTGCAGCACTTAGTGCCAGCTGCTCCGTTTAGGCCCTCATTTGATATTCCCAGCTGCCCAGCAAGTAGTGGGCAGCTGCAACGTTTAGGTCTGCGCAAATTGCGCAACATTTACTTTTGCTGCTTTGGCAGTGCGCCCTGACTTTTGGGAAATAGGGCATTTGCATAGTTGCATAATATATGTTCTGATATTTAATATTACGGAATTAGCTGTGAGATGGCTCATTACTTCTCCCACATAAGTTGTGCTCTCAGTCTAGGGTGTGTAACAACTTTGCAAACTAACTCTTTCTCAACTTATAGGGATCATGTGTCTCTGTCTCTGATCTTCTATTTATTAACTCATAGTGTGGTGTCGCAGTGGGCCAGCAGTGTCAAGGGCGAGGGTGCCTGGCGGCCTTACCAGTAGGGCACTGTGGGGCGACGGGTCAATCTATTTGATGGGGTGTTATTTCACTATTGCACTAAAGGCTGTGCTGTGGCATCCCCTTCATCTGTTGTTTCAAATGTCATCAGTACCTCGATCCATTTATCCAGCAAGGCCATCCTACCATGCCTTCTTGTCTCTTCTAACTGCAGGGCCCCTCCCTCCACTATAGCCAGGGTGACAACCTCTGCTCACCACCTGTTATGTGGCGGGCCTTTCAGGGTATTCCAAAGACGTGATAAATCTCTACGGACAATGCCAAGGGTAAGATCCAGGTGCCATTCTCCAGTCTATCAAGGGTGCTTTCAAGATCCACCACTACTCTTCTCAAAAGGTGGCTAGAACTGCCACACCACTTGCATAAAATCAGAACCTACCATTTGGCACCTGGGGCAGGTATGGGTTTGAGTTTGCATCGTTATGGTGAGCCTGCGAGAAGTGAGGTATGTCATATGTAAATAATTAAATTAAGTGTATTTATAATCTTGTGTTTCTTGTCAGAGTGTACGACTGTTTCAGTGTCTGTGTCCATTCCTTTTCTTGCAATGACCTACCCAGGAATCCCTTTCATCTTGCTCAGTGTTAGAAATGGGGGTCTGTAGTTGGCAGAGGTAGGTACCTTTATTCAAATAGGGACACTTGATTCTAGTCAGTATAAGGGGGATACACACTTTAGATAACGCCTGCTCACTCCTTGGGTAGCTTGTCACAAGCACACAGACTTATCCCAAATGCAATGTGTAAAATATTTGTACTCAAAACACACAGTAAAACAGTGATAACAACAGAAATGGACAGCACACCAGTTTGGACAAAACAAAGTATCTTTATCTAAACTCAACAAGACCAAAACAACAAAAATCCAACATACATGTAATAAGAATATGACTTTAACAAGTTTTCAAACAACTTGGTCCATTGGAAAACTATGGATGCGTGATTTCTCACTAAGTACCTGTAGTTGCGACAAAATTAACAAGGCCAAACAGCCACAGACAACCATTGAAAGACAAAGAGATGCGCCAGTTCCTGAGACCATGGATGCAACAGTTCTGCTGCACCCTGTAGAAGTGATGCGTCGAATCACGTCTGTCGTGGGAAGTGATGCGTTGATTCCAAACCGATTCTAGCCCGTAGGTGATGCATCGGGAAAAACTTGCCGCAGAGGTACAATGTGTGGAAATTGGGATGTGTTGATGATTGATGTGACTGCGTTGAGTGGCGCTGCGTTGGTTCCTTCAGGTGCGATCCCTCACTGCTTTGGTTCTTGCAAAAGCAACAGGCTTTGGTAGCGGCACAAAGTTGTGTGGAGATTTATCTTGCACAGTGGTGATGCTTAGGAAAAACAGCCCCAAGAATAGCGATGCATCCATTTTCTTGTGGTTGCGTTGCTTTTCCAGATCCCAACAGCAGAAACAACCTCCAGAGTCTCCACACAGTCACAGGCACCTCTTGGCAGGTCGGAACTCTCAGCAAGGAAGTTCAGGAGAGCTGGGGGTGAAGTCTTTATGTCCCTGAGACTTTAGAACAGAAGGCAAGCTCTGCTCAAGCCCTTGGAGATCTTCAACAAGCAGGGGGGACACAGAACACAGCAAAGTCCTTGTCTTTGCCTTGGCAGAAACAGCTACTGCAGGCCAACCCCAGACAGCACACAGCAAAGAGGCAGTACTCATTCTCCAGTTTCTCCAGCTCCTCTCCTTGGCAAAGGTTCCTCTTGATTCCAAGAAGTACTCTAAAATACAGGAGGTTTAGGTCTAATACTTATACCGCAAAATGTCTTTGTTCCCTTTGTACAAGGCTCTCTGAGCCAAGGCCAAACCAGTTCTGTCCTCACTGGTGCAGTATGACCTCAGGTGGTGGAGACAGCATTGTGCAAAGGAGGCAGGCCATCTTCAGGTGCAGGGAAATCTCCTCCCACTACTCTACATTCAGCCAGGATATATATTAAGCTCTGAGTCATCCAGGAAGGCCCAGGTGTGGTTCCGTGGTCCCGAATTGGGTTTGATAGTTCCGAAACCCCATTTATAAAGATTGTCGGAAATGGACGATCTTGATGTCGGCAGACCGCAAATGACGAGTCTAACGTGTCTGAGTGTTTTCGTATGAATCGATATAGGAGAACACTCTGCATTTGAGGATTTAGTTTGAACCCTCGGGTTCCATTTTGTAATGTGGCAGCCATCTTGTATGGTTGCCCTAACATAGGCCCTATGATTGTGGCCGAACGAGTCCTTGACACGTACGCCTTAGCTGACTTCTGATTGACCTGGCCAAACTGACTCCTCGCCTGGGGCGAATCCTGCTGAGCCAGTTCCTTGGTTAGCAGCTGCACTGATAAAGATCAAAGAGCAAGACGTGGTCCGATTTTATGGCCCACCGTTCCCACTCCTCTATCTCCTTTCCATCTGTTTCTGCCTTTCCTTTACGACATGTTCATCGATCTGGGTTGAAGGTTTTATAATGGGTTTGTCCGGCCTGATGATCGAACAGGAAAATAGCATATGTGTGATCGTTTGTGGTGGGCTGGGCAACGGAAAGTGGGATTAACTTTGACTGTCGTGATTCGCTACTTTTTGAAATGCTACTTGCTCATTGGTTAGTTTTGTATGCACCGAATGTAAATTGTGATGTTGCCAGAAGCGTAATTTTCGGCATAAAAGACCGAGTTTCGTTCATTGAGATGGTGCAGTCTCTTTCGAACTACCAGTGTGTACTTCGTAGACCTCTGTCCCTGGTTGCAACCATTAAACTTTGGTCTTTGACGTCATCAAGAAGTATCCCGTGTCTCTGTTTGCCAAGACAGGGGAATTCAGGGTCTTTGGGTGTTGCCCTGACACCGCTGGGTTTTTGTATTAGTATTGGTTCCGAGAAAACCTAGTACCTCACAGGCACACCTCAATGCCACCCATGGCTGTCTACAGTGAATGCACATCCCCAGCCCCTGTCACTCCAAAACCAGACGGTCAATACACAAACAGGCAGAGGCACACAGAATGGTTAAACAAGAAAATGCCTACTTTCTAAAAGTGGCATTTTCAAACTCACAATGTAAAAACCATCTTTACTAAAAGTTGTGCTATTAAATTTTGAGTTCAGGGAGCCTAAACTTTATTTCTGTATCTTGTCGCAAGGGTAAGTTATACTTGTAGGATGTTACAAAGCATTTCCCATTTTATTCTATGTGGAAAGATAGCCTTTCAATAGTGAAAAACAAAATTGGCAGTATTTCATCTGGACATGTCACCCACACCAGTACATGTCCTACCTTTCACATACACAGGACTCTGCCCAGGGTGGTACCTTGGACCTACCATAGGGGTGCCTTATATGTAAGAAAAGGTATGGTTAGGGTCTGAATGTAGGCGCACTTGCCAATTCGACATTGCAGTTAACAACTGAGCACAGACACTGCAGTGATAGGTCTGAGTTACCTTTTCAGAACTACTCATGTGGGTGGCACAATCAGTGCTGCAGCCCCACTAGTAGCATTTGATTTACAGGCCCTGGCACACTTCAGTGCACATTACTAGGGACATACCAGTAAATCAAATATGACAATCAGGAAGAACCAATTGTAACAACAATTTACACAGGTAGCACTTGCACTTCGATGCTGATCAGCAGTGGCAAAGTGCCCAAAGCATCTAAGCCAGCAAAAACGAATTCCAGCTCAGCATCACATATACAGGGGGTAGAGGCTAAACGTCACCAAAGATGCCAAGTCTAATACTCAAGCACTATGTAAGTTGTCAATGTGCGACGTATCAGCATCACATACAGCCAAGAAATTAACCTACGTCCTTCTCTGAATGTGAGCAGTGTTTGTAGTGTGTTGTCTGTTTGGGGCTACAAGTCTATGTTTCGCAGTGAGCGAACGATCATGCTGTAGGTTTGCAACTACCACTAGGCTATCTAGGCCATTGCAGGCTTCCTCCTTGTATAGGATCCCCAAACTGGTGAGGCCTATCTCCGTCCAATCTGCAATTCTCATTGCCATGAGGAATCCTCTTTGTAGGAAAACCCACCAGTGGCAAAGCCGGTGCGTATAGTTGGTCCCATCTGCTTTTGTGAACTGTCCATCTTAAGCAGCTCAGACTCATGGCCAGGAGTTTGGGCTTTCGTTTCGGACTTACTTTAGCTCCTATCAGGAGTGCCACCAAGACACCCTCTCTAATCAGTTCTCCCAGTTTGTCCAATTCCTTGGTGTTACAGCCTGCCGGACACCCAGCCAGCCACTGCAGTTGCGCCTCTAGATAATAGAGCTCACAGCTGTGCACTCCCAGTCCCCCTTACCTGTCAGACATTGTACTATGTGAAGCACCACCCTGTGTCTTTCTGCATCCAAGATCTGCTCCTGCAATAGCATGTTCAAAGCTCGGAACCCTTTTTGCAGAACACTGATCAGCAGATTGGCGAAGTAATACAGTACACGGGGAGCCTGATAATTCTGGTAAGGGTGATCTAAGCCATGATGGACAACTGTAGGGTGCACCAAAATGTCACATAGCCGCATAGGCTCTGAAGTATCCTTTTCAGGTTGCCCCCCAGTAGGTCTGCGTCTGAATGATATATTTTGACATCCAGATACTTCAGGAACCTCGGTACCCATCTGATCTCTGCCCTTCATTACTGTCAGAGACTCTGACTGATTGCACCTTACTGGGAAGGCATATGTTTATTTCCAGTTGCTGAGTAGTCCAGAGACATTATTCCATGTGTAGGGAGACCATATATTCTTCCTCCCTCAGTGGTATACCACTACCCAAGTCTGTGATTCTATGAATGCTAGATAATAGCTCCTCCACTACGGCAAACAAGAGAGGGGACAATGGGCATCCCTGCCTTGTCCCACAGTGGATAGTGAATGCTTCTGATATTAGTATGCCCACCTATACCCACACCCACATGCCTGTGCATAAAAGCACAACCCATCTGTCCTATCTCACCCCCAGGTTCATCTTACGCATGACTGCCTGCAGGTAGTGCCAATGCAGTGTGTCAAAGGCTTTGCTTTTGTTGATGGACAATGACATCATATCCAGATAAATGAAATATTTGTTTCTTGCAGGACACGGTAGAACCTCCTAATATTGTGTGAGATACTGTGCTAATGACTAAAGCAGTGTTGGACAGGGATATGAGGCACTACATATGGGGCAGTAGGCAGCAGGTGGCAAACACCTTGCTCAAAATCTTATAGTTCAGATTCAGCATTTAAAGCACAGTCACGGCCCATCCCCAACTAAAGTGGTGGGGCAGGGCGGAGGAGGGAGCTAGAGGGGGGACTTAAGGGACAAAATAAAAAAGAAAAAATATAACGTACCTGATCACCGCCGCCTCCGCCGTCCACTCCATCCCACTCTTCCTTCTTCTGGGACAGGCTCCCAGACTGCACTGTGGCCAATCATGATGCTGCAGGAAAGCAGCGTCAGGATTGGCCTGAACGCCACAACTTTGCGCTCCCAGGCAGACTGGGAGCTTGTACCTGCTTTCTCCAGTCCCAGCAACACAGCTGGGGCTAGAGAAAGCTTCACTGTGCATGAGGTGTTTGGCCGGCCTGAAATGGCCAGCCAAACACCTCATGCTCACTGAGTGGATAAAGGTGCACTAGCGCTCCCCCAGCAAGGTGTGATCCCCCTTGACCCACTCCCAAGACTCATCAGAGTCCTGGGGGTGGGTCCAGGGGGATTAAAATGAAAGGAAAATAAAATGGGTTAGAACCCCATTTCATTATCATTTTATTTGCGGCTGGTGCCGGGGCGGCACTCCCCCACCCTAATGGATGGTCCGCCACTTGGAGAATGGTCTGTTGGCCATCGCCTCTTACTCTTCATCAGTTGGTTTGGGTATGGACACAATGAAGACCTCTCTGGTGGTCTGGTGGTATCCAGGAGGGAACCACCATCCAGAGCCCCCACGTACATTTCTACCAGCTTCAGAGGCTAGCAAGTTGCATATGTCTGAGAAATCTCTGTGAGGAGGCCGTCTGTGCCCAGCATTTTCTCATGTGCAAGCTTCTTGACGACTGTGTGCATTGCCAACTCCATTACTGGTCCTCCCAGCACTTCGCTATCAGCCATAGCCAGTCACTGCAGTGTAACGAGGTCTAAGTAAGCCTCAACTTCTTCAATCCCCCTAGGACCTGGGTCTATGTATAGCTCTCAGTAGTGCTGAGTAAACACTCTACCAATAGACTAATGTGCCCTCCTAATCATCAATACTTGTGATGGGTTTCCCCCTACCCGCTGGTTGCACCAGCCAGTATAGCACCTTCCAGCTTTGCCACCGTCTGTCTGTGCTGAAGTAACGTATTCTGGCCAATTTAGGGTTTTCAGTTGCTCCATAGAATGTCATGTTTCTCTGTCTACACCACCAATCTATGCCGGAGTGCAGGGTTGCTCACAGAGTCTTTTTACAGCCCCCATATTTTGTCTTCCAAAGATGATAGATCTCTTTCCAGGGTTTTAAGCACAGCCAATGACTGATAAATGTAAATATCCCTCACCACCGCCTTTAAGGTATCCTGTTCTACATTTATGTGTGTCACCGTGTGCCATTTGTGATGCAAATAGTACTGATTGCATCTGCCAGCGAATTGTGAAACAGGGCTCCTGTAGATTGGTCACTGGAAACCTCCTAGTTAGGATGAGAGGAACCTTTCTGTCCTAGCTTTTGCACTAGAGTAATGGATTGAGATCCGGGTTTGTACAACCTAGGGTCTCCATGTGTGATAAGTTCAGTAATTCCCAGGGAACAGAATATCCTTTTCAGGCCGACATGTAATGCATGTATGGTTGAGTAGTAAGGGTACACCCTCCTCTCTGCATTTCTCTCAGTCCACCTGTCACCCAGACTCCAGAGGTCCAGCCATTCCCCGCAGTCTCAGGCCATACAGACACTAGGGGAGTCCACCAGTGGGGGTACCACTCTGTCATATATATGTGTTGAGAACGCAGTTATAGTCTCCACAAAGTATCATTGGGTTATGCATGTCTTGGGATAGCACCTGGCTCAGGGATTCCAGGATCTGGGTTTGTCCTGTATTAGGGGCAAAAACACTGCCCAATGTCAATGGTGAACCATCAAGTTTCTGTTGACCTAGTACACATCTATCCTCTGTGTCAGTTGTGACCCACAGAGGTTCAAAGGGCGTCTCTGGCCTGACTCATATTAAACCCCTCATTGTAAAGGTTAAATATCCCCTTTCATATACCTGCCCAGTCCTTTATAGTTAGGGTATCTAGTCATCTGTTAGATGTGTTTCCAGCAAGAAGACCACGTCTACTCCCCTGCGCTTAAAGGAGGCCAGTACCATGTACTGTGTGCTAACAGTACCTAACCCTCACACATTCACCATGAGAACGGTGTACTTAGTATCCCCCATGATGATCCCCTCTGTTCTCAGTGTAGGGGCTCTGTGTCCTCCTGCATTGCTCTAGTCATAGTCATCCCTCCTCCCTCCTCCATCTCCCACGTCATGTATGATCCCTGAGCTATAAGTTTAAACACTTTATTTATGGATTTGATTTTCTGCACAGGTATATTATATCACACTTCCATAAATTTGGCATCACAGTTATTACATAAGTTTTCATTGCAATCATCATCACCCCCTCTCCACCGAGGCATCAAGTCTTCACGCTTTACACACGCCCCTTCCTCCGTGATCATACCTGTGCTTGTGTGACATTTTGTTTGTCACCGCCATATAGTGGTTCCCGGACCTCCAGTGTGCTTGTGTGGAGACCAGCGATGCGGATCAGTTCGAGTGGGTGAGTGGACAGAGGTTCTACCACTCGGTTTCTTGACATGTTTGTTTGAAACGCTTTCTACTAACAGGTGGAATATTATTTAGTAACTCTAGTAACTTTAGACTTATATATTCAGTTGTAGCATGCTGTGGTGTTCTGAGGCACAGGCCTAGTTGGGCACAGAGAAACAGGCACACGTGTGGTAACTGTAGTGGCCAGTTACAGACTGAACCACGCCCAGGTCCCTGGGCTCTTTATTAAACACTTTGCCTGCTGGCCAAGCGCACGCTGGGCCTGCCTATTGTGGTGGCGTTGTCGGGGTCCGCTATGACCGCCCTCCTCACACCAGGTGTGAGGTGGGCTGCTCCGCTAATGGTAACATTACATTCCTCCTTTACCCAAAGAACAAACAATCAGAACTAACTGAACATTTCAGAATAATAAACCAATAAGCATCAGTTTCTGGCAGATAAGGTACTCAAGGAACAGTCTTACTTGATTAGCGGGGCTCATCTGCTGCCAGCTTACAGGGGTCGACAACGGGATCCAAAGTCCTGGTACTTCTGGGACGGCCGAGGATGGGGGAGCAGGTTGTACCGACCCTTACTGCTTCTGCTGAAGGGGTCAGAGGTACACCGGCTGAATCTTCAGTCTCTGGCACTGACTGGCTGATCCGGCGTTCCTGGCTTTGGAGTTCCTCTGGAGCTGGGGTGGCTCGGCCGTCATTTCCACTGGAGACGGGTTGATGGGTACTGGCTTCCTCTGGTTCATAGAGGCTGTACAGCGCTGTAGTGCTAGGTTCGGGGGGCATCAGGAACTCTTCAAACCCATCAGCGGGGATCCTCTTGAAGAATGACACATTCCAGGTCACCTTGTCATTACCTCTGGAGGTAGTGACCATGGTGGCTTTGACTTCGGTCACCGTCCGCGGGTCCCTTTCAAACGGCATCTTGCACTTTCCACCTGGGTGGCGGTCTTGTACAAGCACTTGGTCACCAACAGCGATGGGACTGTCCTCAGCACACCTTCTCCGGGATGCCTTCTGGTTGGCCTTCATCCACCGTGCCATTGACTGGTTCCGAGGGTTCGGGAATTCCACTGTTCTACCAAAACAGAGGCGGCTCGGGGAGATTCCGGTGGTGCAGTGAGGTGTGAGGCGATATTCCCGAAGGAACTGGTACAGGGCTTGCTCAAGGATGAGGCCGTCAGCAAGGGCGATTTGGATCGTCTTATTCAGTGTCCGCATCAGTCGCTCCACTTCTCCGTTTGCCTGGGGCCACCTGGAGGTCACCCGGCGGGGCTTGATTCGGTGGAACAAAAGACACTTTGACAGTTCAGTGCTAGTAAAGGGAGGGCCGTTGTCCGTTCGTAGTTCTCCAATCAGGCCGTGTGTTGCCATGACCTTTTCTATATTGGGGATGACTTCTCCGGCTGCTGTGGAGGATACGATCTCAACTTCTGGGTACCGTGAAAAGTCATCTACGATTACCAGCATGTACCTTTCTCCAGGGAGGCTGCCGAAGTCTGCGCTGGCTCTTTCCCATGGAGATGTGGGATCGGCTTCCATGATTACTGGCACGGGTCGGCTGGGAAGGCCAGCTGCCAGACACACTGGACAGCATTGGATGATTGACTCGACTTGTTGATCTAGGCCCGGGAACCAGACTTTGCTCCTGAGGCGATTCTTTGATTTCACAATGCTTTGGTGCGCTCCGTATGCTAGGAGGGCAGCTTGGTGGGTCAGGCGACCTGGCAGAACAAGGCGGAGGCCTTTCAGGAGGCAGCCATCTGTGGACACTGACAGTTTGTGGCGTACCTGGTATAGGGCCTTCAAGGTGAACTGTGCTTCTGTGGTGCGAAATGATGTTGGGCTTTGAAGTTGCCTCCAGTCACCTGAGGAGATTGCTTGAATAGCTATCTGGAGGCAGTCATCTTCCTTTGTTGCCTGTATCACTTCTTCCAGCGAGATCAGGAGGGGCCTGGACCTTTCGATGATCATCCGCACGTATTCTTCCGTGGCCATCGCCTCTGCCGCTTCCGGCTCCGTGACCGGTCTGGCGTACCTGGATAGGAAATCGACCGGCTTGCGGGTGCCTGGCCTATACTCAACTGTGAATTGAAACTCTTGAAGTTGTAATAGCCATTTCTCTATTCTCGAAGGAGGGCATGACGAGGATCCCTGGAAGAGCGGAATGAGGGGTTTGTGGTCTGTCACTACCATAAATGGATGCCCATACAGGTAGATGTGGAAGTGGCGGCAACCCCACAAGATCGCAATGGCCGCCTTCTTGATTTGAGAGTAGCGTTGCTCTGTGGGTGTGAGTGTTCTGCTGGCGTAGGTGACCGGAGCCCACTCTCTGCATGCTTGCTGCTGTGCCAGGACTGCTCCCAGACACGTCGGACTGGCATCAACAACCAACTGGGACTCGTGTCTGGGGTCAGAATGCAGTGCACCAGTGTCTTGTCCGCTTAGAGGGCGGCATTTGTTCTTTAGATCCGGGTTTTAGATCCCAGTGGCACCAGGGGCACGCCCAAAGTCTTCGGGTTCACCTGTCTAAGAATACTGAGACACGGGATACTTCTCGGTGACGTCAAAGACCAAATTTATTGGCTGCAACCAGGAACAGAGGTCTATGAAGCACAACACGGGTGGTTCGTCAGAGACTGTACAATTTTCGTAATGCGAGACATCGTCTTTTATGCTAAAAATCACATTCCTGACTAGCATCAATTACTTACGAACTGTCCAATCACACAGTGACATTTCAGAGGATATCGCATAACAACAAGACCACTTTCAGTTGTCCAGCCCCCTATAAATGACAAGGCAAAATCCAACATTCTTGCTCGGACAGGCCGGACGAAACCCATAATAAAAAGATCTCAGCCCAAACCATAAATAGGCCATAAAAGAAGGAACAGAAACAGATGAGAAGCAAGATAGAAGGGTGTGTGCGGGTACCATAAACTCAGCAATGTCCTGCTCTTTGATCTCTATCTGACCAGCAGCCTAACAAGGAATTGGCTCAACAAGTTTAGCTTCGGGCAATGGAGTCAGTTCATTCAGGTCACACAGAAGTCAGCTAAAGGTGTACGTGTCCCAAAGAAATCCTTGAATACACAGTGTATCCATCAATCAATCATGACGAAAACACTCATACATACCGTACTCGTCATTTGCGGTCCGCTGATACCAAAATCGTCTTGATATGGCGACCTTTATTGAACGGGTTCAGAATCACGGAACCTCAGACCCTCCTTTTGCCCTTACATAGGCAATAAACCCAAACTCACGTCAGTCTGAATCCAGGTCTATATTCATCAGATCATCAAGATGTTGCTGTAGCATCATCCTATTACTTAGCAGCTCTCTCTGGACAGGTCTCCTTGCACACAAAGTGGCACAAAGGCCACATATAGCAGGAGCACACTGTACGCAAAGACAGAACAGGAAAAGGATAGCTAAGATCATCCCAATGACCATCAGAATCTTCCATCCCCAGGTGGATAACAATCCCCCAAACCATCCCATTAACGACCAATCTCCTTCGTCCACATGTACAGACTCGGAGATCTTATGTAGCTTGGAAATGGCTTGGTATACTGTCGGAGCGTAGTCTAGAATGAAAAAAACGCAGCAACTTGATTGAATCAATTTGCATACCCCTCCTCTATCTGCAAGTATAACATCTAACGCAACTCTGTTCTGAAGAGTCATAAGGCGATCCGACTGGAGCTCAGCAGTCAAGTAACTAAGGGCACCGGCAGTCTCAACTATGGTGGACTCAACCACTCTCGTCAGCTGTCGAATGTTCCTGCTGTTAGCCATAGGTCCCCAAAACGGAAGAAAACCCTTCAAGAAATCTCCTAATTCTTGTCCTGCAGTATCTTCCTTACTGAAGACACCTCTAACAACTCTCGTCTTGTGGTATTCTGCCGCAGCTGTAAATGTAGGAGGCAACAGGAACGAAACAAAACATGTGCCAGAGAAATCAGAGGGCAACCATGTGTACGCTCTGTCATAGCAAATGAAATAGGTACCCTTAGCTGCTACAAATGATGGGGAAGTCTGGGACGCAAAAACATACGTCTCAGTGCAAACACTCTTCCCTAACTGAGCTCTCGGATTCTTGCCATTACCTTGCAGACAATAATGACCCTGATGGGGTACAATCCAAATCGGAGAGGATCTTTTCGCTCGTTGGTTCTCACTCAGACTAACTCCATATCCAGTAACGGTCCATCCAATATACGCTAGTGTCTCATCTCTCGGGATAGTCTCATAGGAACTAATTCCTCTTATCATATCGACTATACCCTTAACTAGAGCACTATTCTTTGGACTATCCTTCACAGAACGTAGGGGGTAAAGTTCACGAGCATAGATGAACATCGTTCTGTATGCCCACACAGAACCATTATAACTAAAAGGCAGGACCAGGTAAGAAATACCTTTATCAGTAGTATGAGTCATAAGACCACACACCCAACAATTAGTCGTGTTCACTACTAGCTGGTCTTGGTGCAGAAGTTGAACAAAGGAATTATTAACAAATTCCAATCTCCTAATGGATTCATGTTCAGGCAGAGGGTGAAAAGAATGCGAGGAAACAGTAGGAGGAGGCATAGGTTGTGTAGTGGGTGCAAACGTCACTTGAAAAGAGAATATTATATATCCCATCAAAAACATCATTAAACTAAATACCATCAACAAACATAATATTAAAAAACATTTTCTGCTCATTACTGTTCATATTTTGCTCTTGAAGCTCATTCTTTCAACATGTCTCTCCATCTCGAAAAACTCCATCCTCTAACCGTGCTGTTCACGGCGGTTGGGTCTTCCATGCTAAGGAATGCGTCTGTCAGTCCAGGGAACGCCCTAAGACCAACTAGAACCTGTCGACCTAGTGTCTTCGGCTTGCACTCCCAAGTCTTTGCACCGCGACCTTACAGCTGAACCTGGATGGCGATTCGAAAAACAAAAATCAAAACAGTTCCTCGGAGGAGAGAACACAATTTCAAAAATAGAAAAGAAAGAATTTCATTTGATTTGTCCCACGACTCTTGGTCGCAAATTATAACGGCCTTTGCCAGGCAATGTCTGATCATGAAACAAAAGTTCAAGTTCGGAAGTGTCCAAATGATTTGACGGTGGCACAGCTTCTTGCAGAAGATCGTCGCTTTCTCGTTCAGAGTTCGTCCTAATCAAACATGCATCGCTAAAAGGCAGAAAACGAGGCACAGTTTCAATTTCAGAGTCAGGAATACCATTCTGGACCCGCTGGTCGTACGGCAGAGGCAAAGGGGCCCTCTTACAATGTACGCCGTGGATCCAGTTCTTTTCACCACGCACTCACACTGCTGATCGCGTGGACAGTAGCACCAAGTAGGGTCCAATCCAGCGGGGCTGATCGTTCTTAGTCCGCTGGAAGTTCTTCACAAAAACCCAAGATCCAGGTTCGATAACATGTCCTGGATCTCCAGATGCGTGTGGCAATGTATCATGAACCTGTTGATGCAAAACATGCAAGTTAGCCGTCAATTCATAAAGGTAATCAAGCAATACAGGGTGCTCTATTTCACTAAATTTGGTCGGCCGTGGCACTCCCCATATATTTGCCGGGCGACCAAAAACTACTTCATAGGGACTAAGTCCCATTCGTGAATGCACAGTTATTCTTGTTGACAGAAGTGCTAATGGCAAGGCATCGGGCCATTGTAGACCGGAGCTCGCCTGAATCTCAGTCATTTTCAGATTAAGGGTGCCATTATAGCATTCTACCAAACCAGCTGATTAGGGGTGATTTGCAGCATAAAATTTCTGACGGATTCCTAAACCATCACACACTCTCTTCATCACTTGACCCACAAATTCACTCCCATTGTCACTCCAGACCATTCTCGGCAAACCAAATCTAGGGAAAAATTCTTTAACAAGGGCTTTAGCTGTAGACAAGGCAGTGTTATCTTTCAGGGGATATGCTTCTACCCATCTCAAAAAGGTACAAACAACCACGAGCACATATTTTAAATTGTTGCACCTCTCCATGTGGATGAAATCTAGCTGCAAAACCTCAAACAGATACGTCGGAGGCGCAAAATGACCAGCTGGAGTTGGAGTTCCCTTACCAGGATTGTACATCAGACAAACCATACAATTCTTAACCAAGTTCTCCGCACACTTAGGAATTCCTGCGTTTTGCCATACTGGAGCTAACAACTTACAAATCCCTTTCACACTGATATGAGCCATTCCATGCGCCATCGTAACCACTGGAAGCACATACGCATCGGGTAACAACCATCGCTGATGCTCTGACAACTCAACCCAACAACCATTCGAATCCAATTTACCCTTGCTTTCTCTCCATTCATGCAACTCTTTCTCTGTAGCTTCAGCTTGAATAGACTTCACGCTCTCTATCGTATCTTAACACATACTTCTATCCGGAACCCATCTCGCCGGACCCGCAGCATACATTCGACTCATCACATCTCTCGCCGTTTCTTTCGCAACTTCATCTGCAAACGCATTACCACGACCAACATCATCAGTAACTTTCTTATGCGCACTGCATTTCATGATCGCAACTTGCAACGGCAAGGTAAGTTACTCAAGAAGTTCATTCACAAACTGACCATGCTGTATCTTAGCTCCATGCGAAGTCAGGAACCCACGCTCTTTCCACAAACGTCCAAAACTATGAGCCACACCAAACGCTTACTGGCTATCAGTGTACACAGTCACTCGTTTCCCTTTCGACAACACACACGCTCTTGTCAATGCAATCAACTCTGCTGCTTGCGCTGAATTATGTGGGATACGTGCAGCTTCAACAATCGTATGCAAAGTCGTAACAGCATATGCCGCAGTCGTATCACCATTCGGAAGCTTGAAGCACGAACCATCAACCCATAAAATACCATCACACTCTGGAAGAGGAGTGTCCCTAAGGTCTATTCTCCCTTTTGTTTCTTCCTCTATCCTAAAAAAGCAATCATGCTGTTCAGAAACATCTGCCTCAACTGAAATCTGCAATAACGTAGCAGGATTCAATGTGTTGCATCTCTTTATATGCACATGACTCGCTAAGAGTGTCAACTCGTAACCTGACAACCGAGCACTAGTTAAGTGCTGTGTCTTTGTCCTATTCAACAAGGTATCCACTGCATGTGAAACCATCACAATCAACGTATTATCCATCACCAAGCCAGCAGACTGTCGAATAGAAACAGCCGCTGCTGCTGTAGCTCTCAAACAACTCAGCAACGCTCTAGCTACCGGATCCAAAGTCGACGAAAAATACGCATATGGACGCTGCTTATCGCCAAACTGCTGTGTCAAAACTGACAATGCACATCCCTCTCTCTCGTGAACATAGAGTGTAAAAGGCTTACTGTAGTCGGGAGTACCCAACACAGGAGTCGAACACAACGCATCACGCAATTCTGAAAAACTCTTCTGACATTCGTCAGTCCAAGGAATAGGATTCGGAGTATCCGTAACAGTAAGGGCTATCAAAGGCTTCGCAAGAAGCGAAAAATTCGGAATCCACTGTCTACAATATGATGTAATACCCTGGAAAGCACGCACTTCTCTCTGTGTCGTTGGCACACTCATTTTCGCAATCGCTTGAATTCTTTCTGGGGTCAATCTTCGTCCCTCCTTCGATAAGAGATGACCTAAGTAGGTCACTTCTTGTCGACAATACTGCAACTTCAAAAGAGACACCTTATGGTGGAAATCAGACAAATGACGCAACAACGACAGAGTAGTCTCTTTACAAATCTCTTCATTGTCAGCAGCAACTAACAAGTCATCAACATACTGAATAAGAGCAGCACCATCAGGTAAAACAAACGTATCAAGCTGTGTTTTCAAAGCCTGACTATAGATCGATGGACTCTCACAATAGCCTTGAGGAGCGCACTTGAACCGGAAACTTCGGCCTCCCAAAGTGAAGCCAAAAATATCCCTGCTCTGCTCGGCAATCGGGATGCTGAAGAAAGCATTCTTCAAATCAATCACCGAAAACCAGGTAGCAGAAGCTGGAATCACAGTCAGTAAAGCAGTGATATCTGGCACAACTGGTAATTGCGGAACTACAATCTTATTCACCTCGCGAAGATCGATCACAAACCTATACACAGGCGGTTGCGAAGAACCGGTACGTTTCAGAACAGGCAAAACCGGACTATCGCACACATTACCTCTTGTTTCTTCAATCACTCCTTTCTCAATCAGATCATAGATAATCGCTAAAAGTGCTCTTTCACCATCACTAGAGATCCGATATTGGGGAATACATGGCAATCTAGCATTCGCTTTCAACGTCACAACATACAGTGGAATCTCCAAAAGACCCACATCATTAGGACCAGTAGCCCAAAGAGTATCAGGAAGAGAAGACAATTCAGCTGGAAGTCGATCTTTAGACAAGTACATCGGAGAGATCACTCTCTTACCTAATGTAAGCTGTACTCCTGAAGGAGAGCAATGTAACGTTGCATACAATCTTTTCAACCAATCCAATCCCAACAAGTTCTCACCACAACCTGGCGTTAAAATAAGGGGTGCTTCAAATTCACAAGGTCCAACAGAAAGAGACAATGGACTAGAAATCGGTTTACTAACTGGGGCGCCAGAAAAACCTACAGAAACATTCGTCAAGCCAGACAAAGGTGCACCAGGGAGTTTAGAGTGCATAATAGAACTCTTTGCAGCACCAGTATCCAACAGAAAAGGCTCTGACACACCTGATGCAATCACTTCAACATAAGGTCCACTCTGATCTACTGGAACTGAAACAACTCCCTCTCTTTGTCTATGGCTGTCCTAGCAATCATTACCATCCATATCTCACCTTCGACATAATAGTCGTACGCATAGTACTGAGCCGTCCTACCAGATGCACCATTCTGTTGATCAAAACTATTCATCGAATTCTGTGGAGGCAAGGAACGCGTATTCTGAGGAAACACACCACATCCTCTACCTCTAGGAGCTTGCTGAACACCTCGACCTCTCACACCAGAAGCACCTTTCGTGCGCTGTAACAGAACCGGACAACTATTCTTGAAATGACCCTCTTCTTTACAATACGCACACTAATTAGGGCCTACAGGAAAATGCTGTTGAGAAGACTCGAACCTTTGCGAGTTTCTCTGATACTGCTGAGGTTGCTGATAATCACGCTGATTATTACGAGGCGGATACGCTTGCTGCAAAAGAACCTTCGTCTTTAACTCTTTAGTCTTCTTGTCGGCTCTATCTTTCTCGTAGTACTGTGCAGTAGCCAATTTCTGTGCTGACGGAGAAACAGCCCAAGAACTCTCAGAATCCTTCAACTTAGTGCACAAATCTGGAAGCAAATTATGCACAAACTTATCGACAACCAATCGTTGACCACCTTCCGTACTCATGTCCTGACCACTATGGTCGATAAACATTTCTTCAAACCTAGTGAAGAAATCAGACACATTTTCGTCTTTCTTCTGCTTACATGCAAACAATTTGTCCCAGTTTACTCGCATAGCAGGCATCAACGTCTTCATGTAATTAATAATCCTACCAGGGAGTTCTGCAACTAAAGGCTCAGGTTTAGCACCACCAACTTGTTGGCCATCTGCAGCACCAATATTAGCCCATGTATCACCTAACTCTTGCGCATGATCCGTATGACGAATCAATCCCCATAAAGGCTGTGGAACTACATTCCCAAACATCATGTCTATATCAGCTAAATTCATAATACATGAATCTGCAGTTTGTAATAATTCCTTATAGTACCCTGCAGGATTTTTACGTGGATCAGGCAAAGTCTGCTTAAGGGCCAAAACTTCAGCTCGCTTCCATGGAACATGTACCCAAACACGCTGAAAATGTGGCGGAATAGGTGGACTGGCAGCTACATCTCCCGCTCTCTAAACTGGGGGAACCTCTCTCTTCGGATATTGTCGCACTGTCCTCCTAACAGAAGAATCAGGCTCAAACAATCGTTGAGAAGGAGACTCACTCCTAAACGACAACAACGTCGCAACTGCTCTTTCAACTTCGAAACCCACTATAGTTCCCTTCGCAAACTCGGACTGTACACGGAACAACTCAGGCGGAGTCTGTCCCAAATCACCATCTTCCCATTCTTCACGAAGGAAAGTACACATCTTCTCGAAAACATATCTCTGCTTATGTGCTTCCCATTGATGGAAGACATCCATAACAGACTCTAAATCATATCATAAAGGAATAGTAACCCATTTACGTGCTAAATGATCCAATACTTCACGCTCATCGGGACCAGGCAGTTGGCTACGCAACTGTGTATGCGCCGAAACAGGGGTCATACCCAATGACCCAAAGAGAGGAGAAAAGAGACTAGTAAGAGTATCAGTCATTCTCTGTCGAACAGAAGGAGAAGTTGAAAAAAGGACAGGAGGAAAAACAGAATGAGACAAAGTACACGTAGAAGTAGTATCAGAAGAAGTATCGGAAGTAGTAAACAATACAGGAGACAAAGTCGTAGGAACTGGAGACGTAGCAGGTAACAAAGTCGGCAGCCCTTGAGAAGGCTGCGCCAAAGGAATAGGAGCCAACTGAAGAGGAGCTGGCGGTTGTACAATCGCAGGAGGCAAAGCAACCGGAGGTTGCGAAACTAAAGGTTGCGGAGGTGCTGTAGCACTCTGCACATAAGGGGGTGACGAACTCAACAAATGTGACATCAAAGGATCTTTCCCCATGTACTTCGTTGCACCTTGCTGTTGAGGTGGCAAAGCTGGTTAACACTTATCAATCGCCATTTTACGTTGCCTGTGCAACTGCTCACTTGCTTGTTCTTCTTCGTTATCTTTAAACTGAATAGCAGCTTGCATTATCGAAATACCTTTCTCTCTTTTATTTCTCTTCGCTAACTTAATTTCTTTCTGTTTGGCTTCCTTTTGCCAGAGGCGGAAAGAGTCAAACATCGCCGGCCGGGTTTTCTTCTTGAAAAGTTTAACTTCCAAATTATCTAAAATCTCCGTGTCATACCTACCATATTGGGGCCACTTTAGGACACCATCCTTCCTAGTATATCTAATCCATACTTCATTATACGTGATAGGGCCCACGCCATGTTTTAAATAGAGCTCATAAGTCGGAGTTCCAATCGGAGGCACCGGACACGAGTCCTCCAATCGGGAATCCTTATTACAACCACAACAAAATATCTTTCCAAATCTGCTAAGACCAGGCATCTTCGCTCACTAGTCTAGCTTCAAACTTCAAGGGAATATCGAATATGATAGCCTCGTGAATACACAAGTCCCTCGGCTTTGGAGCTTGCAAGTCCCAAATCAAAGATCCCAAGGGGATACCCAAAACAAAACTATGGACTGGGAGACGCTCCACTCATACTTAACTGAAATATCGATGATGTCGCCAGAAGACCCGTCTATTGTCTCGCTCTACAAATCATCAAAAGGCTCCAAGACAGGGCGACAGTCAGGGCAGCAGTCCTTCGTAGCCGTCGGAAAGTGGGGAACCTCGCAGCAAAGACTTTCGGACCACGACGACATACAGGGGTCAATGAAGTGGCAGGCCTTCCTCCAGAATTTTTACACAAAGCTCCTCACGATCTTCAGGCTTGGACCGGTAACACTGAAGTCGCCCTACGTTGGGCGCCAACTGAAGAACCGGGTTTTAGAACCCAGCGGCGCCAGGGGCACGCCTAAAGTCTTGGGGTTCACCTGTCTTAGAATACAGAGACACAGGATACTTCTCGGTGACGTCAAAGACCAAATTTATTGGCTGCAACCAGGAACAGAGGTCTACGAAGCACAACACGGGTGGTTTGTCAGAGACTGTACAATTTTCGTATTGCGAGGCATCGTCTTTTATGCTAAAAATCACATTCCTGACTAGCATCAATTACTTACGAACTGTCCAATCACACAGTGACATTTCAGAGGATATCGCATAACAACAAGCCCACTTTCAGTTGTCCAGCCGCCCATAAATGACAAGGCAAAATCCAACATTCTTGCTCGGACCGGCCGGACGAAACCCATCATACAAAGATCTCAACCCAAACCATAAATAGGCCATAAAAGAAGGAACAGAAACAGATGAGAAGCAAGATAGAAGGGTGTGTGCGTGTACCATAAACTCAGCAATGTCCTGCTCTTTGATCACTATCTGACCAGCTGCCTAACAAGGAACTGGCTCAACAGGGTCAGCTTTGGGCAATGGAGTCAGTTCATTCAGGTCACACAGAAGTCAGCTAAAGGTGTACGTGTCTCAAAGACTCGCTCGGCCGCAGTCATCAGCCTATGTGAGGGCAACCACAAAATGGCTGCCATACACAGAATGGAATCTGAAGGTTCGAATGAAATCCCTGAATACACAGTGTATCCATCAATCGATCATGACGAAAACACTCGTACATACCGCCCTCGTCATTTGCGGTCCGCTGATACCAAAATCGTCTTGATACGATGACCTTTATTGAACGGGTTCAGAATCACGGAACCTCAGTTCTTTGTAGTGCTTCTTCCTGTTCCGCTTCCCACACCCAGTGGCTGGTGGTCTTGGTGAGGTCTCGCAGTGGACCTGTCAGATCTGACAGGTTCTTGATGAAATGTCCGCAATATGTGACCATGCCCAGGAAACTGCGGATTCCGGACACTGATGTCGGGGCGGGAGCATTCTGGATGTCCTTTACTTTGTCGGGGTCTGGTCCAAAGCCTTTGTCGGAGAAACGATATCCAAAGAAACTGATGTCTCTCCTCAGAAATTTGCACTTTTCGCGGTGGAGGGTGAGTCCGCTGTCCCGGAGTCGGGTTAACACGGCCTGTATGCATTGGATGTGCTCTTCCAGAGTGGGTGCGTGCACTAGAATGTCATCGCTGACGTTGAGGGCACCTTCCAACCCTTGGAGGACGTTCTTGACTATGTCCTGGAAAACCTCGGCAGCGCTGGAGATTCCAAAGTTGAGGCGAGTATAGCGCCAGAGGCCTGCATGGGTGGAAAATGTTGTGACAGGGCGAGACTCTGGATGGAGAGGGATCTGGTGGTATCCCGAGTCGAGGTCCATTTTCGAAAACCACTTGGATCCGGCCAGCTCTCCGATGATGTTGTTTACTGTCGGGGTCAGGTGACGATCGCGCTTGATGGTGAGATTAGGGACCCTCATGTCCACACAGATGCGGACCGCATGGGGCTGCTTTGGTTTCTTTGCAACAACAATGGGTGACAACCAGGGGGTGGAGCCTCACACCCGTTTGATAATTCTGGCTCTCTCCAGAAGACGCAGCTCCGCTTCTACTTTGAGGTGCAGATGGAATGATATCCTCCGGTGGCGGAGGGTGACTGGGGCAACTGACTTGTCAATGTGTGGGCGAACTACAGGCCCCTCAGGCATCCATTCCCTTCAAACAGATTCTCAAACCCTTGCAGTAGGTGATCTAGGTCATTGGCATGCACGGTGAATGCAAAGTGAATCAGATTAAGATCCTGTGCAGTCCTGCAGCCTAACAGAAACCCGGATCCTTCCCTGGATACATACAATTTAGCCTGCTTTTGAGCAGCCTCGTGAGATAGATCGGTGTGGAATACTCCGCACAGCCTGAGCGGGGACTTGGTGCCTTAGGCGTAGACCGGTACCCTGGTGGGGCGGAGTGCCGGGGGGTTTGGCAGAGTCCGGTAGATGCTGGCTGCCTACCAGGTTGATGGTGGCTCCCTTGTCGATGAGGGCTGCAACCGCTTGGTCCTGTACCTTGACATTGCACATGGGTGTGGCAGGCCGGGCGGCAGATAGAGTGTTCAGCATCCTGAAAACGTGAACGGTGGCTGCATCGGCTTCATCGTCATCCATGTCACTGCTGGTTGGACCATCAGGGGATGGTTCCAGTGTGCATACTCACCGAATTGTGCCACTCTGTCTTCTCCTCGTGCAGACCGATACACCTTCGAGAAGTGATTCACCTTCCCACAGGCACTGCAGGTCTTGCCTTACGCCAGGCAGGCACCGTCGTGTGGTGATGGGCCACTGCACCATCCGCATGGGCGGCTCCGTGACTGCTGTGCTGGTGCAGTAGTTTTTGGTCGGGTGGCTCTGGGCCGTGGTTCCTGGGCATCGGTACGAAGGGCGCACACCGGTTCCTCCTTGACGGTGATGGCCAGTTTAGGGTCCATGTGCGCTGCCCTGGCCTTCAACAACTCTTTGGAGCGACAGAGCGTTAAGATGTCCCTCATAGACATGTTATTCTCCTGTAGGAACACTCACGCAGCTTAGAAGAAGCAAAAACCCTGAATGAACTGGCCGTGGACCTCATCGTCCTTGTCTAGGAGGGTGCAGGTGCTCGCTAATTCCTTCAGTCTGGCATAGAAGACATCCACCGATTTGGGGTCTTAGTCGGGGATGGCGAATGGTTCAAAGTAAGCCGTGATGGCATCGCAAAGTGAGGCGTAGTTTCTGGGTGGGTCGGCTTCCCTGATCCGTTTGGATATGTTGTGGATGTCCGCCCCGCCGAGATGGAGCAGCATGGGCCTTCGTCGCGGGGCCACGATCTCAGTGGCATCGAAAAAGTTCTCTTGGCGCTCCACTCATGCCTTCCAGCGTGCTGCATGGGAGGGCGGGTGTCCAGTGACCGCGAAGGGCTCCAGCGGGGGCACCGCAGCCATGCTTCCGAGGGCGACCGTGCAGTTCGGCTGTCCACCTAGCGGCGTCCAAATGGCCTTTGGTAGCTTCAGTGGCTAGACTCAACACTGACCGGGGGTGACGCAGCGGCAGGCCTGGGCTGCAGCTGGCTGGTATGGACAAGGTACAAGGGCACTCTGCTGGTGGTGGCTCGACAGCGTGTGACCGACCTAGGACAGCACTGATGAAGGTGTGGACAGCGTGAGCCTGCTGTGGCCTGGCACTCTATGGCACCGCAAGTGCTCCAGCCAGCCAGCTCCCGGTATCCTGAGGCGGTGCAAGGGGCCAATAGAGCCTCAGATGAGCGTGAGGTATTCTGGGGGCCCCAGGAGCTTTGTTGTATGGCGCACGCCACAGCGCACTCACTGGAGCAGGCAGCAGGCTGGCCGTCTTCCGAACGGGAAGCCGAGGAGTCATTGAAGGCCGCAGGCGAGAGTGCGCATGTGCGGCCAGCTCACACCGCTGCAGGGTCGGCCGTGGGCCACACTGAGGTGATGGTCGCACAGGGGCAGGAGCTGGAGCTCACCATAGCAGCACCAGGAGCTAGGGCAGATCCACACAGTGGCAGTAGGCAGGATCGGGGCACGTTGCGGGTTTCGCGTGTGCATCAGCGAGCACACCAGAGGTGGGGAGTGCAGATTAGGATGCTCGGCAGGGGCGCTCCTATGTAGAGAGTGCCAGCAGCAGGCAATTGCGTGGCAATGAGGTTCGGCGGGGTGGGTAGACCACCTCGTCGCCAGTGTGGTGTTCTGAGGCACAGGCCTAGTTGGGCACAGAGACACAGGCACAAGTGTGGTAACTGTAGTGGCCAGTTACAGACTGAACCACGCTCAGGTCCCTGGGCTCTTTATTAAACACTTTGCGTGCTGGCCGAGCGCACGCTGGGCCAGCCAATTCTGGTGGCGTTGTCGGGGTCGGCTAGGACCGCCCCACTCACACCAGGTGCGAGGTGGGCTGCTCCGCTAATGGCAACATTACAGATGCGCCATCCCCTCATGATTTACACCCATGTGTAAATCTCCACTCAGAAATTGTTAATCACAAAAAAGTGGCGAGTTAAACCTAAGTGTAGGAATAAACATATACATGGGTAAATATAAATATGCACATTTGCCTTTGTGAAGCGTGTCCAATATTTGCATATTAATATACTAAACTCTTGACCTGATTTCATGCGTCGTAAATGGAAACAAGTCTCATCAAAGACAGTGTATTACCAGCAGAATATATGTTCACAGATCCCATCACATACAGAAATGCTGGCAAATGGGTAATTTTTGCAAAACTTGGTACGAATATTAAATTACGGCATCCTGGAGAGAGGAGTTAGTTGTGACATTGTGTTATACACATCAGAACCTGCCTACAAAGGGTGTGATGTAAAGGCAAGACAAAGACAATGGCAGATATTACACGTGCTGCTGCAGTGTTGGTTTATCAGAATGACGTAACTGTAGTTTTTTAACTGTAAAAGTTCATGTTGCGCCAGGTGTTGGGTAATTTTGTATTTGAGTTCCTGCCACAGTGAGCTTATTTTATGATTCTTTGAGGGTGTTTTTATGTTTGGAATCCCTAAATATTTTATTTTCTATTTGCTCTGATTCACGTAAAAGTATGAAAAGATTACATTAGACATGTTTGCTATTGTGTGGAAAGCTGAAATTTGTGTTCAGCTCACATTTTCAGTCAATGTTTTGGTATCAGGAAGTAAAAAGTGAATACACATATAAGAAAACTAAGGTAAGAAAAATAACCTAACAGAAGTCAATTCCGACCTTTTTAGGACTAGGTTGACAGCACAGCTGTCTGCAAGACCTTATTACAAATTCTTTCAAATATACAAGGATTCTGCTTTGGCCCCGTTTCTAGCTTATCTCACGCTATTGGCTGTTTGGTGTGTCTTTCTCCCTCCTATGTGACGCTTCCATTGCAATGCAAGAGGTACACTGAATCATTAAACAAGAAATTCTTTAGTCATAGATGCATGTGTTTTTATGTTTTGTTCTTCATTGTAACAGGCTTTTATTCATATTTTAGTTAGGACTCTTAATGCAAGTCAGAACTATTGAATCGCCCTATGCTTGTTTTATCTATCTGCCTATAGAGCGGGTTATGTTTTGTAGAACTGTGAAAAGCACCAATGTCAGACTGGAATGAAATCGTAAAACCTGATTGGAACACAAAAACTGTTGGTGATTCGGCACACCAGAGGGCTACAAAATAGCCCAAGGACGTGAAGTATGTTCATAACTATCCTGGTTGGCCATCAGCCAGTGAAGACTGTTCATAGTTTGATTGGCCATGCAACACATCAGAATGGTGAAAACATTGGCTCATATTTGTTATTGATTTAAGTCCAGCCAATCAGCATTGCTTAAAAGGAGATTATTTCAGAAATCTTAATTGGTCACCTTTCAATTAAATCCGAATTCGTCTTTATGATTCAAGCATTCACATTGGTTACAGAGGTGAATAGTGCTGGCACACCAAACACTGACTTTCAATGAGGGGGGCATATTGGCACTCTCTCAGTCTTCTATAGTCGAATGTTGGATATCGTCTGCTATTACAATGAGTTTTCCTGTCTGCAAATTCAAAAGAGGCCTCGGACAAGACATATTGGCATGGGGATTCTCTTACCTACATCATGAACAGAAAAAGATCTTTAGGCAAAACCTGCCCACAGAATTATGGAAGTGGCCTTCAGTAAGTGTACCACCTACACAAAAATCCAAACATTTTTTTGTGTAAAGCTGAGAGTCAATTTTATGGCTGACTAAAATATTCATGGCTAAATAAAATACATACAAGGTTGAATTAACCTGTAAAGAGATGGGGGCATTCAGAGTTAGATAATCTCAGTCAGTTGTGATTATATGTAATTATTTTGTGCCTGACTATGAGTTTGGTGGTTTGGGAGTGGTGGGGCATGCCAACCTGCCGCTCCCGCAACACCAAATTCAGCCACCTGCCAGATTAGGAGTTTTCACCTGATCTGGCAGGTGTTCCTTTGGTGTTCTGATGGTGGTGCACCGCCATGAGAATGCCAAAGCCTTTTCCTGCACGGCATGGACCATTAGAGACCTCCAGTGGTGCAATGGAGGTCTAACCGCCGTATTTGTAATACGATGGTCGGACCACTGATGGGGTGGTCCCAGACTGCCACTGCACCTCCACCACGGGTACAGTAGACCTGCAAACTCATAATCAGTCCCTTTAACACTTTGTTGAATGTTTTTACTTTACAAGTTTTGTTGATTTTAAAACAGTTGCGCAACATTGACAGTGGACATTACTACCTTGAAAAAGAAACAAAATGACAAACTAGGACCGCTTACTCTCTTTCCTCCCCAGCCCCCCCCCCCCAGCATCCTTGCTATGCTAAGTGATGTGCCTCTCATCTTGTAACTCTTTTTCTATTTCCCTCAAATGGCATTACCCTTTATCCCTGACTCTGCTCCCTTCCAAACTTCTGGTACAGAGTCTCTCTGAGAGCTCTCCTCAGACCCCTGCTGTCTTTCTCCAGCATCAAGCTGCCACTTCATCCTGACTTGTCTCATCTGCCTCCCTTGTGGAGTCCTTCTGTCCTTCATGAAGGTGATTTGCATCCTTAAGCTGTATGATCACCATGCATGCCAACATTTTAGTACAGGAAAGTGATAGATCTTTTAATAAAAATCGGGGGAAAGTATTTTCTTCATTGACCTCTATTGAAGTAGAGGCAATGGATAGGACCTATTTTCTTGAATGGATCACTGCTCTGCATTCCTTGTCCACAGTTTCAGCATTTGGTTTTGGGTTTCTCCGAATCTTGTTAGGTCATTGCCAAACTCTCCAGAGTGTTCTGGTATCCTGTTGAATATTGTTTTTCCTGGTTCCTAGCTTGTATACGGTTGATATTTTGGCAGTTGTAATAGTATTGATTGTGCTTCTGCCAGTCGCCTCACTTGGTACTATTGTCTGCGTTGAGCTGGTGTCCCTATCTATACGCCACCTTGTTAGTCCAGGAGTGGTTGACCGCCAGATGGATTTCTAGACGCACACGTTTAGGAAGGACCTCAAGACCTGGCTCTTCAACAGAATCCGGAGCCTCCACCCCTCCATACCCCCAGCTCCTTGAGACCATCTTGGGTGAGTAGCGGGCTATATAAACCCCTGATTGATTGATTGATTGATTGATTGATTGATTGATTGATTGATTGATTGACAGTGTTAGGTGTGATGTCTTGATGGAAAAGGTTTGAATTATCTTCAAAAGTGGAGGTTCTATTCTTCTTCACAGTATTTTGTCTGCCTTATTCGGGGGAAGCAGGTCCGAACGGAGCCTCTCGAAATGACTCTGCAGGTTGGATGCATCTTGGGAACCCCCTGATTTCAACACTGTTATACTTTGAGTAGTTCTGGAGATGTTCAATGAGGCCTTCTAGGGTTATCTTCTGAACCCTTATCAGGATAAATTCCTGGTAAAAGAATTCCTGCTCTTCTTGCCTCTCCTTGCCCTTCCTTGCCCATTTTATTTGAATGAAAATACCCTTTCTCACAATTCATTAATGGCCTTTTTCACGTTACAAGTTTTTATTTGAAGTCGCTTTTTAAGCATTGTGAAGCCCTCTCTTAAGCCATGGAGCAGATATTCCATATATTTTTGGTTATAGGTGACTGAGTCAGTGGGATATGATTGTTTCGTTATGGTGGTTTATGTGGGCAAGTCTCTGGCTTTACGATTTTTTGAAGGCTCTTGCTTTAGGAGAAAGCCTTTCACCGTCTGCTCCTTCTTATTCCTACTCACCGCATTTGTTTTTGTTTTGAGCTGTTCATGCTAGTAGTGCTCCAGTCCCTCCTTTGCACGTCTGGGGCATTAAACGCTGTCCTCTTCAGGGTACTGATGGGAGTCCACAATCTTCATCTCTAATGGTCCTGCCACCTTGCATTGCTTCTCTACTCCTAACCTACTTGCGTCTGTGCCTGAATGTCTCTCTAGCAAGCCAGTGTCCTGTCTCTAGATTGCCTCTGTACATTGCCTATCCATAGCGCTGGCCTCCGTTGGCCCACTTTGACTCTTGTTTAATGAGTCTCAGTTTTCCTCAGGGTGAGGTAATAGTTTACTCCACATTTAAGTTTATGTGGTCCGCCCTCTGCTGTCGCTAAACTGCGAGGTGTCCCACAAATCAAGGTTGCTGTCCTGGAGAAAACTGTGCTTGTGAGGCAGAGTTTGGTTTAGCCACAAGTCTTAGCACGTGGCCTCTTACTGCACCCTGGCGCTTTTTTCTTTTAAGTGGCCACGTATCTCTCTTCACCAACTGTGCCTCACTTTAGTCATCAAAGTCTGACTCACTCAACCTTCATTGGGGCCCTCTACTTATCCTTCTCTAAATCTTGGAAGGGGTTCTTCAAACTGATACAGCCTTGTTAGTTCCTTGATCACAGTACAGATCATCTCGGCTGGGATGTATGATGTTAAAACGCATACTTTTACCACGCATACCATTACAACGCAATATTTACAACGCAGGATCTTTAACAACGAATACCTTTACAACGCATAACATTACATCGCAGATACTATTACAACGCATGCCATTACAACGTAAGTATAGGTAAGTATATTATTTTTTTATATTATTATATTACTTTTATAAAAAATTTAATTAATAAATATTTAATTGATTTTATTTATTAAATTCATTTTTTATTAATGTCATTGTAATTTTAAAATTATATATATATACATATATATATATATGCTTTTTAATTAAATATTAAAATTACTAAAATAAATGTATTTAATTTAATTTAAGTATTTTATAAAACTGAACCCTTAAAATACCCCTGTACCCCATAACCCAAACCTAGCCCTGAACCCTAAAAATACCCCTGTACCCCATAACCCAAACTTAGCCCTGAACCCTAAAAATACCCCTGTACCCCAAAACCCAAACCCAGCCCTGAACCCTAAAAATACCCCTGTACCCCAAAACTCAAACCCAGCCCTGAACCCTAAAAACACCCCTGTACCCCAAAACCCAAACCCAACCCTGAACCCTAAAAATACCCCTGTACCCCAAAACCCAAACCCAGCCCTGAACCCTACAAATACCCCTGTACACCAAAACCCAAACCCAACCCTGAATCCTAAAAATACCCCTGTACCCCAAAACCAAAACCCAGCCCTGAACCCTAAAAATACCCCTGTACCCCAAAACCCGAACCCAACCCTGAACCCAAAAAATACCCCTGTACCCCAAAACCCAAACTATATATAAAATTACTTTAATTAATGTATTTAATTTATTTTTAATATTTTGGTAATTTAAAAAAAGGTTAAATAAAATGATATACTTACCTATACTTACGTTGTAATGGCATGCGTTGTAATAGTATCTGCGATGTAATGTCATGCGTTGTAAAGGATCCTGCGTTGTAATGGTGTGCGTTGTAACAGTATGCGTGGTAAAAGTTGCGTGGTAACGGTTGCATACCTCTCGGCTGTGTCAAAAGTTATATCTTTGTACAGAACAAAATAAAAAACTTTATAGCATTATTGACGTAATTTTAAAATAATTATTTAATTAATGGAAATATACTAAATTAAAATAAAATGATTTTTCTGAAGTTTAAATTAAGAAATAAATTTCCACCTTAAAAAATCTTTTTTAATATGTATTAATATTTTTTTTAAGTGACTTATAGAATGAATTAAAATTAATGTAGTTATATTTTAATAAAAGTAATAGTTTTTCTTCAGAATAAGGTATTAAAATATTGTATTCTTAGAAAATAAATATGTGCTGTTGTTATTTTTCAAACATTAGATTATATTTACTGATATTTTTAACATTATTTCCTATAGGTTTTTAAATTAATTCTCTATCTCTGTTATTTTCTACTGGAAGTTGTGCAGTACCAGTTGTTGACCATGTGTGGTGCTGGACTTGGTGTTGGGTTTTTTTGTAAGTAGTAACCTACACTTGAATTTTGGGAATAAGCATAAAGTAGTAAACTTACTCAAAAGTGTAAATTACTCAAGTTAGGGTTGTGATTCAGGCCCATTGCTGTTTGCTAGGATTTATTTTGAAAAGCGACAAATGCACTGATTTGTTGCATAAAAAAATGTACATCCTAGTTCCTAATGAAGCACAGCATAGTTTGAGACCCCATAAAAATGCCTGCAGATGCTGGGATGGAGGCTTGCATGGAACAGTGATTCACCATCACCATACCTTACATGTTAATATTTTCTTTTTAAAAGCTGTCCATGTCTCCTAAGGAGACAAAGACAACTTTAAAAAAAATCTCCACATGTAAGGAATGAGACTGAAGCATTATACTCACAGCTTCCTTTTTAGGTCGAAGTAGTGTCGTGCAGGCGAGATTTTTTGATATCCAGTATGGGGCTTTAGCCCGCCTCTCTCTTCCATTGGCTAGCTCAATAAATGGAGGCTAGCCATTGGAAGAGAGATGTGGCAATCATTCTCAGAGCAGATTCGTGGGCGTTCCTGTCTTTTTTAAGCCCCGCCCCTTTTTCCCGTCATGAAGTTGTGGGCGTTTACTTTTTTTTTTTACACCAATGTTTTTCTTCATTGTTAACCTCGTCCCCGTCCTGCTTGGTTGTATCCTGACCACCTTCCCTCTGTCCATCCCCCCTCCCGCTGTCCTTGTCTTTGTTCCAGCCCCCCCCTCGCAGATCACTACAGTCGCCGCTTGTTTTGTTGAAGTTTTTACTTTAACACACCATGTCAAAGTTACAGTACCATGCGAATTACAACTGGTGCTGTTTGATACATCCAAGCTAACTGTGGATCCCAGCCTGCTGTGTAACTGGAGGAGGTGACAGATCTAGGTGCGACGGATGTATGACTGAAATTTGAAAGCCGGAAATATGAAAATCTCCTACAACGAAGGCTTCTAAAACGGATGCGGAAGGACGACAGACAGTACCATTACAACGTTTGTTTATTTCACGAAAGCATTATCACGCCGCACACGGGCTGTCATAAATTCTACTGCAATCACGAATTACGTATAGTTTTCCAACGCATATTTCAAAACACCTACTGCGGGCCTGATCGGGGCCTTGCTGGGCATTGACTGTGCCCATCCCCCCCCTGCTCCACCCCGGGCGGCGGCACGTTAGTGACCGTACAGTTTTGAGGGTTGGGTGTGAGTGGGGGCTCATTGATTGCGCCCCCCCGGCCCACCCTCAATCCCCTCCTCTTCCCCTACACTGGCCCAATTGCATTGTGGGGGACAGAGATACATATACACGAGCGGTGGCGCCCCTGGTGAGAACATGGGGGCCATTGTGAATTTGCTTGTGGATCTTTGAGGGATCATCAATAGTCCAACTCGGAAGACCCCCTGGAATTGAAATGCTGATTGAATGCACCGCCTTGGTGTGCAGTTTTTCTCAAATGGGGGCCGGTTGATCTGGGATTGCTGTATCTGAGACCACCCCTGGGATATGTTGGCCCTAGTACTTACTTGCTCTAGTGGGGTAAAGGAACAGTAGCTGTGGCCTTGTTATATTGAGACTGATTGTCTATTGGGAGAGCCACTATGCATGAACAATCTGGCGGGCTGGCTCTAATAGGGTCAGCTACTTGAGGAGGTCTCCTGGCGGCGCGGTCTGTGCGTGACGAACACCTGGCGGAGGTCACAATGGGCAAAAAGAAAGCCCAGAAGCCGTCTGGCCCTAACACCATCATATGGTATACTAGCCCTAAGCACCCCCCCCCCCCCACCCAGCAGCTCACGAGACAGACTGGAGGGGCTGAGAAGTACTCCTCGGAGGGGGACAGCCTGGAGCCCGCTAGGGCGGAACTTATGGCAGTCATGAAGGGGTCTAGGAAGGCTTTTGGGGACAGAATAGACAGTGTCTCTGTGGATGTGAACCTACTACGTGCGGATCTCTGAAAGGTAGCTGATAAAGTTACGAGTGCTAAGGGGGATATAGCAGACCTGAAAGGAGAAGTGGTCACCTTACAGCAGGAGGTGGCGCAGATGACTGTGGTCACGAAGGCACTGGAGAGTCATGCTGAGGAAGCGGAGGGGAGGGCGAGGCTGAGTAATATTTAAGTATTGGGTATACCTGAAAGGACGGAACAGTGTGCACCAGAGCAGTTTTTGGAGTGCGGAATTCATACCCAATTGTGTCCCGAGGGACTGTCAGATGTATTTGTGAAAGGGAGAGAGTACATAGGGCCTTCCCCACCCCTCCCCCAGGAGCCCCATCTTGAGCTATTATACCTAAAATTCTCAACTATCGAGACAGAGACTGCATCTTGAAGGCAACAAGGTAACATAAAAACCTCCAGTATGACAGTAATAAAGTGGTTATATACCCGGACTATACTAAATGAGTGCAAGACGTATGTACTCCTTCCTCGGAGTGAAGCGCAAGCTTTGGGACTTGAATATGCAGTAAACGCTCCTGTACCCTGCCAAGCCGAAGGTTATCTGGGGTAAAGCACAATTCTTTGATTCCCCGGAGGATGTTTGGGAGGGGCTGGAGATCCGCGGTCATGGTCTGCCGCCTGGAGAAGCGAGGGGCTAGAAGCAACGATGGGGGCAGCAGAAAGACAAAGCGGAATCACAGAATAATCCGGAGATATCGCAGCGGAGGATAACGGTGGGTGAGGATGGAACATTGCAACCTGATCCTCTTGTGGAGGGTACTGTGGGTATTGACTTGTTGGGATTTTGGATTTGAAATGTAATACCTGTAATACGTGTGATTACAGTGCTCTATTTGCTACATTTGAACCCCTGTTCTCTTTAAGTTAGCTTGCATGGTGCCATCTTTATCTGCGCCATGTTGTTTCACAACCAAGATCGAGTGTCTGTCCTCATAATGCTCGCCTCTGCAAGAAGGCCACCCCACCCCCTGGCTCGTTTTTTTCAAGGTTGGAGCTTCGCTGTACTAATGAATGTACTGTTTATTGTTGTATACTTTTACCATTAGATGTACTATTTGTCACGGCTTTACATGGTAGAGAGCTGCTGCATGGCCTTGACACTGAGATAACATGGTCCTCGCGCAATGGCCCAGCCCATCTTATATGCCTTCCATTGTTCACCGTGGCCTGAGCTAGGAAATTCTGGTTTGGGCTGGTCTCTAGAGGTGTTCGTATTGTATAACTGATGTGACCATGTGGAGGGAGAACAGACCCCTCGGCAGTCCTCTTAGGAGACTGATCAGGTTGGGCTCCGCTGCAGCGTATTTGCAATAAACTAATTGGTTTGTATTCTCTACTGTCTGACTGACTCTTCGTTATTTGGGAAGGTATATAGGTGGTTGAGAGTGACCCGGGTGACCCGTTTTTTGCCAATTCCTTCAAGGAGCCGCCTCTTCTGTCCCTGATGCGCATGATCAGGTGCTGCAGCTGTCGATGGACACTGTGCTTGAGACCATGCTGGAAGATCTGCCTTTGCGAGACAGTGATTAAATGCTTAATGCAGGGCCTTGCTTTGGCTTGGCACCCCTGGGACTACCTCACAGAACTGTGTTAATGCTGCATGGTGTTTTTTTTTGCTGTAGGGATTGTGGGTGGCTTGAGTGCAGGGAAGGGCAGAGACACTTGCACGCTGGTATGGGCTTTGGGGGGGGACTTATCCTTGGCATATGTGTATGCATATTTTACGCATTCCAAAATGATAGTGGGTTTCTAATTAGTAGAGGGTGGGCGGATTGGGTAAGAACCCTTTTTTTGTTGCTCGGTTGGGCTTCGTGGGATGCTGTGCATGTCCTGGCACAAGCGGTGTGTGGGCAGAATCATCTGTGATATTAGCATAGTACGTTCCGTGGGTGGGGGGGTTGTTGGTTTAGTTGTTATTGGGTGAATTTACGTTGTGTTATTCAAAAGAGCGTGTTGTTACAGAAGAGTGCTGAGTCCTGGCGTGTTGCCAGACAGGAAGTGTGAATGTATGATCATGTCAGATGTGGTAAAGCTTCTTAGCTGGAATGTTAGGGGTTTAGGCACCTGCGCCAAACGCCATAGGGTCCTTTAATTCCTGAAGCGACATAACATAATGTTTGCGTGCTTACAAGAGACACATCTGGATGATGCTTGGGCGGGGCACCTGGCTGAAAAGTGGAGGGGGCAGGTGTTCCACGCGTCGTATTCTACCTATGGTAGGGGGGCGCTGGTCTGGGTGGAACCTGGGGCTCTGTTTATGCTACAATACACCAAAGCAGATGTAGAAGTTCGATACGTATTATTGAGGGGCAAGATAGATGGCAAAGATATCAGTCTACCTAATATTTATGCCTATAATATTGATGAGCCTAATTTCTTTGCGACAGTGCAGGACTTGATTACTGTAGACTTGGACACTCTCCTACTGCAGTTGGAAGACTTTAATTGTGTGGTGGACCCAGAGCTGGATAGATGCCCCCATAGAAGGGGCACAAGCCACGTATGACTAAGCAGTTGCAGAAATGAATGAGTGACCTAGGCGTCTGGGATGTTTGGAGGGTGTGCTACCTGATTCAGAAAACATTTACTTGTTTTATGCCAACTCATAACACACATAGTTGCGGATAGGGTGCTAGCGACAGAGCACCCAGAGTTTATGGCAGCAGAGATTACACATCTGATGTGTTTCTTGTACGACCAAGCGCCTATGTGCTGCTCGGTGCGGTGGGCAACGGGGGAGCAGGGCTACCGCAGATGGCTGCTCCCTGCTGATATCCTGGAGTACCCGGTTGGGAAGGAAGCAATTTCGGACGTGTTGATAGACTATATGTCCCTTAACTGGGGCACAGCAAGCAATAGAGCCCAGGAGTGGGGTGCGAGGAAGGCAGTGATCAGGGGGGCGGCAATGGAACTGACATATGGTGTTCGAAGGCAACTACAGTCTGGGAGGAGAGGGAGAAAATGTTGGCTGGGCTCCAGTCAGGGCTGCTAGGGCAATATGATGCTCAGGAATGAGAGCGTGTATTACGGGAACAGGTTTTAGATACCTGGGATAGGTTGGATAAGTATACTCCTGTGAAATATCACCAGCGGCTGCAGGCAGAGGGAGATAAATCTGGTAAATTATTAGCTTGGATATTGTGTAAGGAACAACCCTCCCTTTTGGTTACCATTCTTGGAGCCCAGTCGGGTGAGCTGGAATATACTCGGGCAGCTATGCTGGAGGTGTTCCGGCAACACCTGCAGACAGTGTACAGGGCAGACCCCCTGGTAAGTGCGTACCTTTATATCCCTTTTTAGGTCTCGCTCTTGAGACCTATTGTCACCAAGATGTCTCTCAAGGGAAACAGACCGGGTCACGCGCAGCAATTCTGGTTTGTGGACGCGCACGTCCAGCCCGGCGCTGTGCACATCTGTTGCTCCACATTCACTCACGGAAAAACACACACACACACACACACACACACACACCCACGCACACCTACACACACACTTACACGTGTTACCATCCTTGTGGGGACTATGTGTGAATACCAGCGTTGTGGGGACTAACCTTTCCCAATGTTTTTACAACACACTAATAACAGAAAAATGTTAAGAAAAAATTCAGGATAAAGGATCCTGCTTCAAATTTGCAAATATATTGTTATTTAATCGTGCGCACAGCGCCATCCTTGTGGGGACTTGAACATGTGCTACCATCCTTGTGGGGACCTAGTCCGTAACACTAATTGTGATTGAATACAGTCAAAGGCACATGGCTAAATGTTTATTTTATCAACAATATACACAAGCAACATTATATTCTATTCATATATGAATTGCTGCATATAGACTAGGTGCATACATTTAAGACCGAGTATGTTAATGTGCCAAAAAATATCATATCATGCTTAAAGAAAGAGTCTTAATGCTATATTTACCCTATTTATTAGTGCATACAATCTTAGGAGATAAGGGGACTAACACAAAGAAATTAACATCTGGAATTAAGGAATATGGTCAAGTGGAACCCAGGAGTTAATTGGCTGCTTACATTTTTGCCAAAATAGATGTTCAAGTTCCCACAGAGATAGTAGGTGAAGATCATTGTGTTTAAGTCTCCATAGAAATAGTGTGTACATTCAAAGCTTAAATTCCATTATAAATAGTGTGAAGCTAATGATGTTCAAGTCCACACAGTGGTTGTGTGTCATTATAGGAATGCTCAAGTCCCCACAGTGATAGTGTCTTATTATAGTGTTGTTTAAGTCCCCACATAGATGGTGTGTTATCATAGAGATGTTCAAGTCCCAACACAGATGGTGTGTTATTATAGAGATGTTCAAGTCCCCACAGAGATGGTGTGTTATTATAGTGACGTTCAAGTCCCCACAGAGATGGTGTGTTATTATTGTGATGTTTAAGTCCCCACAGAGATAGTGTGTTATTTCAATGTTGTTCAAGTCCCCACAAAGATGGTGTGTTATCATAGATATGTTCAAGTCCCCATAGAGATGGTGTGTTATTATTGTGATGTTTAAGTCCCCACAGAGATAGTGTGTAATTACAGTGTTTTTCAAGTCCCCACAGAGGTAGTGCATGAAGGTGATTGTGTTTAAGTCCTGATTAAAATAGGGCCCGATTCACAAAGGTAAATTTAGACTAAGAGTCTAACTTTACTACTTTTCAATATTCACAAAGCCCATACAGAGAATGTTAAGCTGATCAAGTCGAAGCAAACACAAGGAGATGATGGCCGGAGTGCTTAAACGTTTTAGTCACTCACTCCAAGTCACGGATCTGGGTTGAATCCATCCTTGTTCTTTAGCTCACTTTACCACCCCAGTTCTGACCCAGCTATATGCAAATCAGTGTTGACCCTGTGCCTCATTGGGAACAGTCCAACCCAAACTGCCAAGCCAGGTCTTCCAGAGACTGGAAACAAGCATCCTGCGACCAGTTTCAGGGTAACACCCCTCATCAACCAGGCTACTTTGAATCCAGTGGCAAAGTGAGCAAGGGACCCACATCTGGGCTTACCCTGCCAACTTAGGGGGAACAAATCAAACACAAGGAGATTATGGATGGAGTTTTGAAATGTTTCAGTCACTCGCCCCCAGTCACAGATCTGGGTTGAATCCACCATCGTTCTTTAGCTCACTTTATCACCCCAGTTCATACCCAGCTATATGGAAATCCACCTTAACCCTGTGCCTCCTGGCACCCCCTAGTGCTTCAAGTCAAAACAGAGCTTGTGTTTAGTTACAGGAATGCTCACGTCCCCACAGAGATGATATGTTTTTATAGTGATGCTCAAGTTCCCACAAAGGTAGTGTTTTATTATAGTTTTTTCAAGCTGTCACAAAGATAGTGTGTTATTATAGCGATGTTTAAGTACCCACAGATATAGTTCATGAAGATGATTGTGTTTAAGTCCTCATTAATATAGGGCCCAATTCACAATGGTAAACGTAGAAAAAATATATAACTTTTCTACTTTTCAGTTTCAACAATGTAAAATTAGACCAAAAGTCTAACTTTACTACTTATCAGTATTCACAAAGCCCCACACAGGGAATGCGAAGCTGATGATGCTCAAGCCAAAACAGAGCTTGTGTGTAAATACATGAACGCTCAAGTCCCCACAGAGATGGTTTGTGACTATAGTATTACCATGGTTGTTAGAGAGAATGTGTGATTATAGACATGCCCAGGTCCCCACAGACATAGTGTGTGATTATAGACATGCTCAGGTCCCCACAGAGATAGTGTGTGATTATAGACATTCCCAGGTCCCCACAAAATGTTGAGGTCCCCACAGAGATAGTGTGTAATTATAGAAATGCCCAGGTCCCCACAGAGATAGTGTGTGATTATAGAGATGGCAAGGTCCCCACAGAGATAGTGTGTTATTATAGACATTCCCAGGTCCCCACAGAGATAGTGTGTGATTATAGAGATGGTGAGGTCCCCACAGAGATAGTGTGTTATTATAGACATTCCCAGGTCCCCACAGAGATAGTGTGTGATTATAGAAATGTTGAGGTCCCCACAGAGATAGTGTGTAATTATAGAAAATGCCCAGGTCCCCACAAAGATAGCATGTGATTATAGAGATGGCGAGGTCCCCACAGAGATAGTGTGTAATTATAGAAATGCCCAGGTCCCCACAGAGATATTGTGTGATAAAAGAGATGGCGAGGTCCCCACAGAGATAGTGTGTGATTATAGAGATGGCGAGGTCCCCGCAGAGTAGTGTGTGATTATAGAGATGGCAAGGTCCCCACAGAGATAGTGTGTGATTATAGACATGTCCAGGTCCCCACAGAGATAGCGTGTGAATTGCAGGATGCATAGAGATAGCACACAGTTATAGCGAGTGATTTTAGTCATGTACAAGTCCTCTCAGAGATATTATGCGATTATAGTGATGTTTAAGTGCCCACAGTGATAATGTGTGATTACAGTCATATTCAAGTCTCCATCGTTATGTTTGCAATGATAGGTGTGTTGAAGAACCCATACATATTGTATTAGTCTGATGGCTTATTAAATGAAATAATCCACTTGAGGAAAATGTGTTTGACCACTCTCTCACATGTCTGAATCCTGGGGCAACCACTCAGCCTTTATTCCTTGTAGATTTAAATATTTCATTGAATTATATGTTTATTTTGTATATTTATAATAAATTGTGCATTTCATTTAAATGTATACAATATATATTTTCTAGTTTAACTATGGTTAATAAACGGCACCAGGGGCCAGAAACCCTGACAATGGCAGGCCAGGTCTGATGCAATATTCTGCGAACAAGCTACACACTCTAAACCACGAACGCCAAACAATCTGTCTGCATTTGGTTCAGGTGGAGCTGGGACAAAATTCCTGCAAGAGAAGCTCCTTTAAACTATGCCCGATAATGGTAAACTCCCCTGACAACCCTAAGAAAGGCCAATTTTTCCTATTAAATTGTCTCTCCCTCCCTAAGCACAGATTTGAAATTACAGACCTGATTGTGAAGGGACAGATGGCTGCCCTTTTCCTAGTAGAAACCTGACTTCATGTGCAGTCTGCCCTAGACATTGTAGACGCCGTTCATAGGGGGTATGTAATAACCAGACTGGATAGACCTCTGGGGAGAGGGGGCGGGCTGGCAGTTATACACAAGCATCAGCTACACTGCAGCCTGTCTGAAGTCCATATCATTGGGGCACAAGCTTCTTCTGTCTTCTAGCGATTTTAGGCTACTGCTCTCTCAATGGCCTGTTGATTTATAGGTCGCCAGGAGTAGCTGCTGCGTTTATCTCAGCACTTCTGGACATGATTCCGTTCTTTGCCATTCAACATTCTAAGTCCATAAGTTTAGGAGATCTTAACCTCATGATCCTACCAGACATAATAGTGTAGATTTAATGGAAGACCGAAAGTGTCTTCAGCTCTCGCACCCACCCACATCCAGGGCACATCCTTGACCCCATTTTTGCTAACCCGAAGCTGGTGAAAGTCGACACAATGTTTCCTATCACCTGGTCCGATCACTATGCTATCCCCTTCCAGATTCTGGATACCCACTACCTACCTTAACCCACCCAGGCCCCCCCACCTCAAAATTCAAAACTGTACTCGGATCAATCAGGAGGCACTTACCTTTGCCCTGAATCATAGTCCTCCCTGCCTAGAATATTCCCCTCAGGCCACTAACCTGCAAGTTACAACATGGTTAAGGGTGGCACTAGATAGGATAGCACTGTGCAGAACATTTAATTCTTCACAGTCCAGATCCTCAGCAGGCTGGTTCACAGAGGACCTCGCACAAACTAGATAATCTTGCAAACGTTTAGAACGTAAATGGCGGACATATTATGGTTTGCAAGACAAAGAGTTTTACCTATGTTTGCTAAAAGAATCCCATTAAAAAATCAGGATGCCGTGGACGGTTCAATGCAGTCAAAAACGCCCCGCGGGAGATCTTTAGAATTGTGAAATCCTCACCTCCCTTGATACGGTATCCGCGGGTATGGACCCCAGCAGAAGCTGCTGCAATAAGATTGCCCATATTTTTTTCAGCTAAAATCTCAACGATATACGCCTCCCTTCTGGGTGCTATCAACAACTCTGACTGTCCATCCAAGAGAAATCTGAACCTCTCCTCAATGACACTTTCAAGATTGAGAGCATCTCAGTGGAAAAACTAGATTCTCTAGTGACTAAAATAAAATCTGGCTCACCACTGGACCCAACGCCTCCAGCTTTCTGGAAACTGGGAATGCCCGCATTGGCCCCCAGACTGTGTGCGGTACTCAACATGTTGTTCGAGGCCGGCAGATTCCCGATTGAGTGGAAACAGGCAATGGTGATCCCGCTCCAAAAAAAACCTTCTCTGGATCCCTCTAAACCAGAGAACTTTTGCTCCATTTCTCTCCTACCTTTTGCGGCTAAACTGGCGGAAAGGCACGTCAACTCACAATTTACAGAGTTCATCACTGAGAAGCAAATCCTGCACGAGACCCAATCAGGCTTTAGGCCTCAGTATAGTATAGAATCGGCCCTACTTCTTGCTAACCCTGGGCAAAGCACTATGCTACGCTTGCATAGTTTGAGCAACTTCGCACTACGTGAACTGCATGTAGCACAGTGCGAACACGCGTAGCGTTGCATAGAGGTCATTTTTTGCTTGCTCATGGTCCTCAACGTTGAGGTGCCGGGTTTTTAGGAACCCGGTGGTGCCAGGGGATAACACCCGAAGGCCTCTGAGTTCTCCCTGTTCCGGACCACAGACACAGAGTCTTCTAGGTGAAGTCAATGATCGAGTTTTATTGGCTGCAACCAAGTAACAAGTGTCCTAGAAGTACAACAGCACGGGATGTAAGTTCTCAGGAGACTGTTCGTTTTTACAGAACCAGCCTTCTCCTTTTATACAAAATATTACACTTCAGGCAAGAATTCTTTGTTTTATGATGCAACCATATACATATTTGTTCAACAAAAGAAAAAGCAAAGTCATGACGGCCAGCCTATAATTTCGTGTGTACAGTTCATGATAGATTACCCAGCTCGGCCCAGAACTACCATCAGATATCGATGAAACCCCAATAAAATCGGGCACCTCCTCATCGTAAAACCGGCCATAAACAAGAGACATGGACAGGTGTATGTGTGTGGATAACATGGTTTGTATGTAGTGTATGGTTTATGGCATGTTGTGCCTTGATGCTATCTTACTCGGCCACTGGGCGAGGGACTGTCCGAACAGGTTTAGCTGGAGGCAGTGGAGTCAGCTTGGCCAGGTCATGGGGAAGTCAGCTAAGGTGGACGTGTCCTTTCAGATCAAGCTCGGCCTTAATCAATTGACTATATGAGGGCAAGCCATAAGATGGATGCCGTTCACAAAATGGAGTCCGAGGGTCCAGAACGGAAACCACGATTTAAGGGTGATAGCATCACTCAATCACGACGCAAATGCATGGGGATAATGTCCTAATCATTACCGGTCTGCCGATACCAAATTCGTCATGGTACGATGATATTTTGTGACACGAGTGTTGGGCCTCTGTACTATATTACATCTGGGTCCAGAATTTCAGAACCACAGACCCTCCTTTTGCCCTCATATTAGGCAATAACTCATGCTAATCTGAGTCCAAATCTGTATTCATGAAGTCATGGAGATGCTGCTGTAGCATCATTCTGTTGCTCAATTCGTCCTTTGACACAGGCTTCCTTACACATGAGGTAGCACAGAGGCCACATATTGCAGGAGCGCACTGCACAAGCAGGCAGAACATAAACAGAATGGCTAAGATCATCCCAATGAATATCAGAGTTTTCCATCCCCAGGCAGATATCAGTTCCCAGAACCACCCTAACAAGGACCAATCCCCTTTATCCACGTGAAGGGAATCAGAGATTTTGTGCAGTTTGGAGATGGCCTGGTACACTGTCGGAGCATTATCAGGGATGAAAATGCAACAACTGGATTGGATCACTCTACATACACCACCACGGTTTGCAAGTATGACATCTAGGGCAACCCTGTTCTGAAGAGTCATAAGTCGGTCCGACTGGAGCTCAGCGGTCAAGTTACTAAGGGCACCGGCCGTTTCAGTCAGGGCGGATTCAACTACCCTCGTCAACTGGCGAATGTTCCTGCTGTTCACCATAGGCCCCCAAAACAGCAGAAAACCCTTTGCGAAGTCTCCAAACTCTTGACCCGCAGTGTCGTCTTTACTCACGACACCCCTAACTGTCCTTGTCCGATGGTAATCTGCCTCGGCCGTGTAGGTGGGTGGCAGCAGAAACGAGATAAAACATGTGCCCGAGAAGTCAGGGGGAAACCATGTATACGCTCTATCGTGGCAGACGAAGTAAGTACCCTTAGCTGCTAGCAATGAAGGGGAGGTCTGAGACGAGAAAGCGTAAGTCTCAGTGCAGACACTCTTTCCCAACTGAGCTCAAGGGTTTTTGCCATTTCCCTGCAGACATAAGTGACCTTGGTGAGGTACTATCCAGACTGGGGAGGATTTCTTTGCTTTCAGACTCTCAGCCAAGGAAATTCCATATTGCGTTATATTCCATCTGCTGTAAGGAATCAATTCATCTCTGGGGATCGTTTTGTATGTGTCGACATCCCTACTCATATTCCTAATTCCCGCCACTAGTGCCTTGTTGCTTGAGTTTTTCCCTGGAACATATGGTTCGAGGGCAAACAGGAACATTGCTCGAAATGCCCACAGAGAACCATGGTTGCCAAATGGCAGGACAAAATACGGAATACCCTTATCTGTTGTGTGTGGCATAAGTCCACATACCCAACAGTTCGTGGCGTTCACTACAGACTGGTGCTGGTGTAGGAGTTGGATGAATGAATTATTTACAAATTCTAATCTTCTGGCAGACTCGTGTTCAGGCAGAGGGTGGAAAGAATGTGGGGAGACAGTAGGAGGAGGTGTGGGCTGAGTGTTGTGTACAAAGGTAACTCTAAAGATGAACAGAGCATAGCCAATTAAAAACATTATTATGCTACACAACATTAAAATGCATATTACTAAAAATCGTTTTCTTGCCATCACAGCGCAAACTCTCTTTTCAAAGTTGGTAGATCTAGCAGGTCTCTCTACCCTTGGAAACTCCATCCTCTAGTTGCTGCCCGCGGTGGGAGATTGATTCTGCTAAGGAGTGCTTTCTGTTCAGCCCAGGGTAATTCCCTTAGACCAACCAGAACCGTTGACCTCAACGTCTCCAGCTGCACTCCCCAGACTGACAACCGCGACCTTAGCAGCAGAACTGGATGGCGGTTCGAAAATCAAAAATGAGCAAGTTCCCTGGGCGAGAGAGCTGCAAAACCAAAAATAGTTCTTGGGGGGGAAAGAAAAATCCTATTAGTTTACTTTTATTAGTCCGTTTTTCTTGGCCTCAGATTATACCGTTGTTTCCCAGGTACGGTGTTGTCTTCAAACAAACAAAGTTTCAGGTTCTGTAGTGTCCAACTGCATTGACGGTGGCACAAATCCTTGCAGAGCTCGGTCGCTCTCCTCTTCCGTACCAGTTCCTTTCAAACGTGCATCACTGAAAGGCACGAAGCGGTGCACAGACTCAGTCTCTGAGTCAGCAATTCCCTGCTGGACCCATCGGTCATATGGAAGGGGCAGCGGGACCCGTTTACAATGGGCGCTGTGCACCCAATGTTTTTTTCCGTGGACACGTACTGCAGAGCGGGTAGGTAGCAGGACTTGAAAGGGTCCGGTCCAACGAGGCTCCTCGTTCTTGGTTCGCCTGAAGTTCCGCACTAGGACCCAGGAACCGGGTTCAATGGCGTGGCCTGGATCATCAGACGCTGGCGGAGAGGAGCTGTGGACCTGTTGGTGTAAAACACGCAATTTAGTTGTCAATTCGTGCAAATAGTCAAGCAGTACAGGGTGCTCTATCTCACTTAGTTTCTTGGGCCTTGGCACGCCCCAGATGTTAGCTGGGCGGCCGAACACTATCTCGTGGGGGCTAAGTCCTAGTCTGGAATGGACAGTCATTCTGGTAGGCAGGAGTGCTAAAGGCAGGGCGTCAGGCCATTTAAGACCTGTGTTGGTTTGGATCTTGGCCAATTTCAACTTTAATGTGCCGTTGTAGCATTCTACTAATCCGGCTGATTGGGGGTCATTCGCAGCGTGGAACTTCTAGTGTGTGCCACACACTCTCTTCATCACTCGTCCCACTAATTCACTTCCATTATCACTCCAGACAATTCTAGGCATACCTAGGGAAGAATTCCTTGACCAGGGCTTTGACAGTTGACAAGGCAGTGTTGTCCTTAAGGGGATACGCTTCCACCCACCTGGAGAAGGCGCAAACAACAACAAGCACGTATTTCAGATTGTTGCACCTCTCCATGTGGATGAAATCGAGCTGCAATACCTCGAACGGATACGTTGGAGGCGCGAAATGATGAGCTGGGGTTGGAGTTCCCCTACCGGGATTGTATTTCAAACACACCATACAGTTCTTGACCACGTTCTCTGCGCATTTTGGGATACCACTATTCTGCCATACTGGGGCCAACAACTTACAGATCCCTTTCACGCTGATGTGAGCCATCCCGTGAGCCATCGTCACCACTGCAAGTACATATGCATCGGGTAACAGCCATCTTTGATGCTCTGACAATTCGACCCAACAACCATTCGCATCCAATCTACCCTTGCTTTCTCTCCATTCATTCACCTCTTTCTCAGTCGCCTCGGACTGTATGGACTTCACACTTTCAATAGTGTCCTCACGCATACCTACATCAGCAATCCATCTCGCAGGACCCACAACGTACATTCGACTCATTGTGTTCCTTGCAGTCTCTTTCGCAACTTCGTCTGCAAATGCATTCCCACGACCAACATCATCTTGAATCTTTCTGTGTGCACTGCATTTCACAATCGCAACTTGTAGTGGCAAGGTCAGTGACTCGAGAAGCTTGTTAACTAGCTGACCATGCTGTATCTTTGCACCATGCGATGTCAGGAACCCACGTTCACGCCACAATCGTCCAAAACTATGAGCCACGCCAAAGGCGTACTGGCTGCCTGTATACACATTCACTCGCTTTCCTTTTGCCAACACACACGCTCTTGTAAGTGCAATTAACTCTGCTGCATGCGCAGAATTATGGGGGATACGTGCAGTTTCTACAATCGTGTGCAATGTTGTCACCGCATATGCTGCAGTCGTATCACCATTTGGCAACTTGAAGCATGAACCATCAACCCATAAAGCATCATTACATTCAGGAAGGGGAGTGTCCAATAAGTCTACTCTCCCTTTTGTCTCTTCTTTTGTCCTAAAACAGCAATCATGTTTTTCGACTTCATCTGTCTCTGCTGAAATGGGCTATAACGTGGCTAGGTTAAGTGTATCGCACCTCTTTATGTGAATGTGACTCGCTAATAGTGTCAGTTCATAACTTGACAGTCGAGCACTAGTTAAGTGCTGTGTCTTCGTTCTGTTTAGCAAAATGTCTACTGCATGTGGGACCATAACGGTCAGAGTGTTATTCATTACTAACCCAGCAGACTGTCGAATACAGACAGCTGCTGCAGCAGTGGCCCTCAAGCAACTTGGTAATGCCTTAGCTACAGGATCTAGAGTCGCGGAAAAGTACGCGCATGGACGCTGTTTGTCCCCAAAGGATTGTGTCAGGACTGATAATGCGCAACCTTCCCTCTCATGGACGTATAATGTGAAAGGCTTACTGTAGTCGGGGTTGCCCAACACAGGAGCCAAACACAATGCATCACGCAACTCGTGAAAACTCTTCTGACAATCTTTAGACCAAGGCATGGGATTGGGTGTATCCTTACAGATGAGGGCTAGCAAAGGTTTAGCCAACAGCGAGAAATTCGGTATCCATTGTCTGCAATACGATGTAATGCCCAAGAAAGCACGCACTTCTCTCTGTGTCCTTGGGACACTCAATCTTGCAATTGCCTTTATTCTCTCTGGGGTCAGCTTCCTTCCCTCCTTCGATAAGATGTGACCTAAGTAGGTCACTTCTTGTCGACAAAATTGCAATTTTGAAAGAGAGACTTTGTGCTTCATGTCACATAAATGACGCAACTACGACAATGTGGCTTCCTTGCAAATCTCTTCAGTATCTGCAGCGATCAGCAGATCGTCTACGTACTGAATAAGAGTCGCACCATCAGGTAGAACAATCGTGTCAAGTTGTGATTTCAGAGCCTGACTGAATATCGATGGACTTTCACAGTAGCCCTGAGGAGCGCGTTTGAAGAGGAAGCTTCGTCCTCCTAAATTGAAGCCAAAAATATCTCTGCTCTCCTCAGCAATCTGGATGCTGAAGAAAGCATTCTTCAAATCAATCACCGAGAACCAAGTGGCTGAAGCTGGAACCATGGTCAATAGGGCAGTAATGTCGGGAACAACTGGAAACTGTGGCACAACAATCTTGTTCACTTCTCTAAGATCAATCACAAATCTGTACACAGGTGGTTTGAAGGATCAGTACGCTTTAAAACAGGCAAAATAGGACTGTTACAAATGTTGCCTGTTGTCTCTTCAATGACATCTTTCTCAATCAGATCATAAATAATCGTTAACAACGCCTTTTCACATTCGTTAGAGATCTTGTATTGGGGAATACGTGGCAACCTAACATTGGCTCGCAATGTTATGACATATGGCGCTATCTCCAAAAGACCCACATCATTCGAACCAGTAGCCCAAAGTATATCTGGAAGAGATGACAATTCTGTTGGAATATTTTCCCTTGACAAATACATTGGAGAAATCACTTTCTTACCTAGGGTAAGTTGTACTCCCGAAGGAGAACAGTACAAAGTTGCATATAATCTCTTTAACAAATCCAACCCTAACAAATTTTCGCCACAACCTGTTGTAAGAATGAGGGGTGCTTCTAATTCATATGGGCCAACAGAAAGGGGCATATGACTAGAAATTGGGTTTCTAACCGGGTCAACAATAAAATTTAAGGGTCCCCCTACTGGGAGGGGAACACTCTAGTGCACTAGAGTGTTCCCCTCCCAGTAGGGGGACCCTTGAATTTTATTGTTGACTCTCCACACTGCCTGGCCAGACGGTGTTAACTCTGGTTGCACACAACAACCTTTCACCTCTACACTACCTTTTGGAACACTTACGCTGTGCGAGCTCCCAATCTTCATTGAATTTCTAACCGGGTCGCCAGAAAAACCTACTGAGACATTCATTTCGCCAGACAAAGGTGCGCCAGGAAGTTTTGAGTGCATAATCGAACTTTTTGTAGAACCAGTATCCAGAAGAAAAGGTTCTGATACTCCTGATGTAATCACCTCAACATAAGGTCCATTCCGATCTACTGGAACTGAAACAACTCCCTCTCTTTGTCCATGGCTGTCCTAGAAATTATTACCCTCATTCTCGTTTTCTGCGTAATAGTCATCAGCATAGTACTGAGCTGACCTAGAAGACGCATTATTCTGTTGGTCAAAGCTGTTCATTGAATTCTGAGGCGGAAAAGAAGTAGCATTCTGGGGAAATTTCCACGGCCCCCACCCCTAGGAGCCTGTTGAACACCTCTACCTCTTGCATCAGAGACACCATTTAAACGTCGCAATAAAGCTGGACAACTATTCTTGAAATGACCCTCTTCCTTGCAATACGCACACTGATTCGGACCATACTGTAAACGCTGTTGAGAAGACTCATTTCTTTGTGAGTTTCTCGAATACTGCTGTGGTTGCTGATAATCAGGCTGATTAGCTGTGCGAGGCGGATAGGCTTGCTGGAGAAGGACTTTAGTTTTCAAATCTTTTGTCTTTTTGTCTGCCTTATCTAGCTTGTCTTTGCGTCTATTTTCGTAGTACTGGGCTGTGGCTAAAATCTGCGCTGACGTGGAAACAGCCCAAGCACTCTCTGAATCTTTCAGTTTATTACATAGTTCAGGAAGCAGATTATGTACAAACTTGTCTACAAACAATCTCTGGCCACCCTCGGTAGCCATATCCTGACCACTATGATCGACGAAAGTCTCTTCAAACCTCGTGAAAAAGTCAGACACATTCTCATCTTTCTTCTGTTTGCACGCAGATAACTTATCCCAATTTACACACAATTCAGGCATTAAAGTCTTCATATAGGTGATAATTCTACCAGGAAGTTCAGCTACTAGAGGCTCAGGCTTAGAGCTACCGACTTGTCTAGCATCAGCAGTAGTGATATTAGCCCACGTGTCACCTAGTTCTTGATCATGATCTGCATGACGAATCTTACTCCATAAGGGCTGTGGAACAACATTCCCGAACAACATGTCTACATCTGCTAAATTCATTATACATGAGCTGGCAGTCTGTGATAACGCCTTATAATATCCTGCAGGATTTTTACGGGGATCAGGCAATGTCTGTTTGAGTGCTAAAACTTCAGATCTTTTCCAGGGGACATGTACCCATACACGCTGGAAATGCGGTGGAATTGGTGGATTTGCATTCGCATCACCTTCCCTCCAAACTGGAGGAACTTCTCTCATGGGGTACTGTCGCGCCTTTTTCCTACATGACATGTCATCCTCATATAGTGATCTAGAAACGTTTCCCTTACTCCTATAAGATAACAACAAATCTATTGCTCGTTCAACATCGGCACCTACAATCATGCCTTCATAAAATTTGAATCACATACGGAATAATTCCTGCATTTTGCGTTTTGGATCATTTGTCTCCAAATCTTCGCAAAGATATACACACATCTCTTCGAATACATATCTCTGAGTGGGTGCGTCCCACTGACGGAAGACTTCCATAACCGACTGAACATCATACGTTACAGTATCAGTAACCCATTTACGTGCTAACTCATTCAGTACTTCTCTTTCCTCATAATCAGGCAGTTGACTACGCAACTGTCTACGTCCTGTTTTAGGGGTCATCTTAGGCAACCCAAAGAAAGGTGAGAACAGATCAGTGACAGTACTTGCCACTCTCTGTCGAACAGAAGGAGAAGCAGGTTGAAAGACAGAAACGTCAGAAGAGCCAGGCTGATGGAAAACAGAAGTCGAAGCAGTGGCAGAAGAAGTTGAGGCAGTGGCAGAAGTAGTATCAGGATAAATAGTTGGAGCAGTAGGCAGAGTCGTAGTAAAAGTAGATGGAGTATGTAGCAAAGGCGGCGGCCCTTGAGAGGGCTGTGCCGGAGAAGTAGGAACCAGCTGAAGAGGAACTGGTGTTTGTGCAAGAACTGCATTTCGTGCGCTGGGGCGCGGTTTAACAGAGCGCTTTGGGGGTGCAGTAGCATCTAGCGCATATGGAGGTGGTGAACTCAGTAAATGGGACATTAATGGATACTTTTCTGATGTTCCTTTTGAACCTTGTCCTTCATGTGGCAACATCGGGTAGCATTTATCTACTGCTAACTTCTTGCTTCTGAGCATTTGTTCACTCTCTGGTTCTTCCTCATTATCTCTGTATGCAATGGCAGCTTGCACCATTGACATACCTCTTTTATTTTTCATTGCTAATTTCATTTCTTTCTGTTTGGCTTCTTTGTGCCACAAGCGAAAAGAGTCAAACATCGCCGGCCGGGCTTTCTTCTTGAAAAGTTTGACTTCGAGGTTATCTAAAATGTCAGCTTCAAAGCTACCATATTGGGGCCATTTTAAAACACCATCCTTTCTGGTGTATTTTATCCATACCTCATTATATGTGATAGGGCCTACTCCGTGTTTCACATAGAGGTCATATGTTGGAGTTCCAATCGGAGGAACTGGACACGAGTCCTCTAATCGGGAGTCCTTACTACAACCAAGACAAAACAAGTTTCCAAGTCTGCTAAGACCAGGCATCTTCGCTCACTAGTCTACCTTCAAACTTCAAAGGATTATCGAATACGATATTTTCGTGAAGACACGAATCCCTTGGTTTTGGCGCTTGCAAGTTCTAAACAAGGTGTATCTCAAGGATACCAAAAACTAAAGAATCAAACTAAGGACTGGGAGACACTCCACTTATACTTAACTGAAGTATTGAAGATCGATGATGTCACTAGAAGACTTGTCTATCGTTTCGCTCTACCAAGGATCACTGGGTCCAAAACAGGGCGATAGTCAGGGCAGCAGTCCTTCGTAGCCGTCAGGACGCGGGGAACCTCGCAGCAAAGACCTTCGGAACCACGTCAACATACAGGGGTCGCTGAAGTGGCTGGCCGTCCTCTGGAATTTTCACACGAAGCTCCTCACGAACATCTGGCTTGGACCGATACCGCTTGATACCGCCCCGAGTTGGGCGCCAACTGAGGTGCCGGGTTTTTAGGAACCCGGTGGTGCCAGGGGATAACACCCGAAGACCTCTGAGTTCTCCCTGTTCCGGACCACAGAAACACAGAGTCTTCTAGGTGAAGTCAATGATCGAGTTTTATTGGCTGCAACCAAGTAACAAGTGTCCTAGAAGTACAACAGCACGGGATGTAAGTTCTCAGGAGACTGTTCGTTTTTACAGAACCAGCCTTCTCCTTTTATACAAAATATTACACTTCAGGCAAGAATTCTTTGTTTTATGATGCAACCATATACATATTTGTTCAACAAAAGAAAAAGCAAAGTCATGACGGCCACGAGTGTTGGGCCTCGGTACCATATTACAGCTGGGTCCAGAATTTCAGAACCACAACGTCAAGTTGGCGACCGCGAGCAAGTAAAATTACATCCTGCCGAGACCTTTTCCTCGTTCATGATCAGCAACATCAAGTTGCCGATCGCGAGCGTGGAAAATAAACCTCCTGGCGAGATTCTCAATGCGGGGAGGTAAGGTTTCTCATTGCAAGTGGTCGCGTTTGCTCGCGACCGCTCTAGATGAGAAACTACCAGTCCGTGTTGACAAAGCTGCTGCTCGAGTAAAAATCTCCTCTAGCGGCAAAAAACTACAGCTCGCTCTGTGCAAGATGCAGTTTTCAATTATTGCACATTGCGGTTGCTTGTCCGCACTGTGCAATCATTGAAAACGGCATCTTGCACAGTGCGAACAGTGTATTACGCAGTTCGCGTAGTGCTATGCCCAGTTCCCGTAGTGCGAAGTGCACTTCGCGTAGCTACACGTATCGCTACTTCGCGAACTACAGCCAGGGTTACTTCTGGCCACAGAGTCACTACTCAAGGTGGCTGACGAAGGGAAATCTGGGGCACTCATTATGCTACATCTCAGTGCAGCCTTCGATACAGTCTTGCATACTGTGTTACTGGATTAATTGTGGACACAGGGAATTAGGGGTCGAGCCTTTGATAGGATTGCAGACTTCCTTCATAAACGTTGGTTTCAGGTCATCCAGAAGCCATATACCTTGCATGTTATCCCGTTGCAGAGGGGAGTGCCTCTTTTAAATCTTTACCTGCGCCCATTGGCCGATGTTATCCACTGCTGCACGCCACACACTGCTGCACGCCACACACTGCTGCACGCCACACACTGCTACATGCCACACACTGCTGCACGCCTCACACTGCTGCACGCCTCACACTGCTGCATGCCTCACACTGCTGCACGCCTCACAACACCACCACATCACTCAGGGACACCACCATATCACTCTAGGACACCACCATATCACTCTAGGACACCACCACATCACTCTAGGACACCACCACATCACTTTGAGACACCACCACATCACTCAGGGACACCACCACATCACTCAGGGACACCACCACAACACTTTAGGGCACCACCACATCACTCTAGGACACCACCACATCACCCGGGGACACCACCACATCACCTGGGGATACCACCACATTACTCGGGGACACCACCACATCACTCAGGGGCACCACCACATCACTCAGGGGCACCACTCAGGGACACCACCACATCCCTCAGGGACACCACCACATCACTCAGGGACACCACCACATCACTCAGGATCACCACCACATCATTCAGGGACACCACCACATCACTCGGGGACACCACCACATCACTCGGGGACACCACCACATCACTCGGGGGCACCACCACATCACTCGGGGCACCACCACATCACTCGGGGGCACCACCACACCATTCGGGGCCACCACCACATCACTCGGGGACACCTACACATCACTCGGGGACACCTCCACATCACTCTGGGACACCTCCACATCACTCTGGGACACCTCCACATCACTCTAATACACCATCACATCACTCAGCCCAACCACATCATCACTCAGCACCACAACAGCACTGTCCTTGCTTGCTACCAACAAGCATTGCCATAGCCAGTAGGAATCGCATTAGGAAAGTGTAAGCTATTGGCTTTGTGAATACCAATGCTATTAATTTATATATTTCAAAGCCAACACATATAAAAAAAATTGTCATTTACAATACCAATAGCTCACACTTTTCTAATGCGAGACCTATTGCATTGCAAATTCTTGTTTAGGGTAGGTACATGTTTTTGGGTTGCAAGGGAATTTCTAGGGTTTAGGGTGGGTATGGGGTTTGGGTGACAAGGGAATATTTAAGGTTTAAGGTGGGTATGGGTTTTTGGGTGGTAAAGGGAATTTTTAGTAGTCAGGGTAGGTATGGATTTTTGGGTGGTAAGGTATTTTTCAGGGTTTAGGGTGGCTATGAGTTTTTGGGTGTCAACTGATTTTGTTAGATTTAGGATGGGTATGGGTATTTGTGTGGAAATAGATTTTTTTGGGTTTAGGGAGGGTATAGGTTTTTGGGTGGTAAGAGCTATTTTAGGGTTTAGGGTGGGTATGAGTTTTGGGTGGCAAGGGAATTTTTAGGCTTTAGGGTGGGTGTAGGTTTTTGGGTGCTAAGGGATTTTTTAGGGTTTTGTGTGGGTATGGGTTTTATGGGTGGCAAGGGAATTTTTATCATTTAAGATGGGTGTGGGATTTTTGGTGGCAAGGGATTTCGTAGGGTTAACAGTGGGTATGGGTTTTCGGGTAGCAAGGGAATTTTTATGGTTTTGAGTGGGTGTGGGTTTTGTCGGGCAAGGGAAATTGTATGGTTTCGGTTGGGTATGGATTTTTGGGCAATAATAATTGTATTAGAGTTTAGCATTTGTATGGGGTTTTGAGTGCAAGGGATTTTTTAGGGTTTAGCATTTGTATGAGTTTTTGGGTGGTAAAGAATTTTAAGGGTTTCGGGTGGGTGTGGGTTTTTGAGTGGAAAGGGATTTTTAGGGTTTAGGGTGGGTATGTGTTTTTACGTGGTAAGGGACTTTTTTAGGGTTTAAAGTAATGATAGGTTTTTGGGTGGTATGGGATTTTTTTACAGTTTAGGGTGTGTATGGATATTTGGGTGGTAAGGGATTTTTTAGGGTTTAGGGTAGGCATAGGTTTTGAGGGACAAGGGAACCTTTAGGGTTTAGGATGGGTATGGGTTTTTGGGTGGTAATTCATCTTTTCGGGTTTAGTGTTTGTGTGGGTATTTAGATGGCAAGATTTTTTTGGGGTGAGTATGGGTTTTTGGCTGGCAAGGAATTTTTGAGGGTTTAGGATAAGTATGAGTTTTGAATGGTAAGGGATATTTTAGGATTTAGGGTGGGTATGTGTTTTTTGGTTGCAATTGAATTTTTAGGGTTTAGTGTTTGGGTGGGTATTTGGGTGGCAAGACTTTTCTTAGGGTGGGTATGGGTTTTTGACTGGCGAGGGATGTTTGAGGGTTTAGGATGAGTATAGTTTTTGAATGGTAAGAGATATTTTAGAGTTTAGGTTTTTTGGGTAGCAGGGGTATTTTTATCGTTTAGGATGTGTGTGGGACTTTTGTTGGCAAGGAATTTTGTAGGGTTTACGGTGTGTATTGGGTTTTAGGTGGCAAGAGACTTTTTAAGGTTTAGGGTGGGTGTGGATTTTTGAGGGGCAAGGGAAATTTTAGGGTTTAGGGTGTGTATGGGTTTTCTGGTGATAAGGAAGGTTTAGGGTTGTTATAGGTTTTTGGTTGTGAGGTTTGTCTTAGGGTTTAGGGTGGGTATGTGTTTTCTGGTGGCAAGGGAATGTCTGGGATTAAGGGTAGGCATGGGTTTTTGGTGTTAAGGTATTTTTTAGGGTTTAGGGTGAGTATAGGTTTTTAGGTGATTATGACTTTTTTAGGGTTTAGGATGGGTATGGGTTTTTGGGCAGCACAGGAATGATTACGGTTTAGGGAGGGTATGGGTTTTTGGGTGGCAAGGGAATTTTGTAGGTTTAGGGTGGGTATGGGGGTTTGGGTGGTAAGGAATTTTTTAGGTTTTAGGCTGCGTATGGGTCTTTAAGGGATATGGGATTTTTTAGGTTTTAGGGTGTGTATGGGTTTTTGGGTGTCATGGGAAATTCTAGGGTTTAGAGAGGGTATGGGTTTGGGATGGTAGGGTAGGATATTTTTAGGATGGGTATATGTTTTTAGGTGATAAGGACTTTTTTTAGATTAGGGTGGGTATGGGTTTTTGGGTGGCAAGGGTATCTTTAGGGTTTAGGATGGGTATGGGTTTTCGGGTGGTAATTAATCTTTTAGGGTTTAGTATTTGTGTGGGTGTTTGAGTGGCAAGTCTCTGTAGAGATGATGTGTGATGTCAGTCATGTCCATGTCCCATAATTATAGTGTCTAATGATAGTGATGCCCTGGTCCCCAAAGAGATTGTGAGTGATGATAGCAGTGCCCAAGACCCCACAGAAATTGTGTGTTAGTATATTCATGTTCAAGTTCATAGAGATAGTGTGTGACGATAATCATGATGCAGTCACTAGAGATAGTGTTTGATGGCAGTGATGCCTAGGTCCCCACAGAGATACTGTGTGAATATATCTATGATCAAGTCTCTGTAAAGATCATGTGTTATGTCAGTCATGAACACAGTGATGACAGAATCCTCGCACTCATTTTTTGATATGAATTTCTTGAAATTCGAGTCTTTTGTAGCAATGTATGTAGGTGCTAGATGAGATCTCCTTTCTGGGTCATGGGAGTGTGATAAACAACTAATGGTAGCGTTGCTCCAGCAGGGAGCAACGTCCTCATCAAGCACTCAAGAAGAATGTTCCTTAGGACTGTGTTAGTGTCTTTTCAATAAAGTTTTATTCAGATAGTTTGTGTCAAAGATTAAATCATATATTCTTTCATTATTGTCATCATCTTTATAAATCAAAGTAAAGCGCCCAAATGCATTGGGCGCTTTACTTTGATTTATAAAGATGATGACAATAATGAAAGAATATATGATTTAATCTTTGACACAAACTATCTGAATAAAACTTTATTGAAAAGACACTAACACAGTCCTAAGGAACATTCTTCTTGAGTGCTTGATGAGGACGTTGCTCCCTGCTGGAGCAACGCTACCATTAGTTATGTCAGTCATGTCCATGTCCCACAGAGATAGGGTGTGATGATCATAATGCCAATAGAAAACTGAGCAATTGCCAGTACTGTTATCCTCAATCCACTTATAGTCAACACACCGTGTTCGAGTTAAACATACAACAGGTCTAAAACATGTGATTCAGTCTGAAATTAATCCTTTGTTTATTTTTTACTTTGGATTCATTTGTTGGTTTACTTCACCAAATTTACCTTTTAAGCATCTACATCAACAATACAAAAACATTTGTTCTAAAACCTTATACTACACACATTCATCATTATTCCATACTCACCATCATTCAACCTATCTACCATTCATCAACCACTTTCCACATACAGACACACAAACAATTTGTATACAATTCCGAAATTATTTACAACCAATTTGTTGAGCCATAAGACCTTCTAAACGAACAGTAGCGCTCCAAATTTATGAGATTGTACAAATTGATTGTCTATGGTCACTGTATAATATTGCAAATAATTTCTGAATTGTATACAAATTGTTTGTGTGTCATTATCAAAGCTCAGCAAGAAGTCCGATAATGTAAATAAAAATGCAGACAGAACGACCATGGTCCTGGAAAACTTGAGGGCATTACAGCAGATTCCAATCTGTCTGCTCTGCAGGGCTCAAGTCTGGCATAAAATATCCCAGTCTATGTTAAATGGATGGCCCATAGCAGCCAAATGCCAAAGTATGGCATGATGGATAAGGGGTAGGATCTCCCCACTCTCATCAACTGAGCCCATTTCCAGCTGCAAAACTTCCATTAGTTAAATTCTACATACACAAGATGTCACTTCCACCAATGTATCCCTAACCTACAATCCTTGGTTCGTGATCAGCCCAGGTCCATCACATCAGGAACCACCTGCACTCTTTTCTAATCCGGAAAGGCTACCTTGCGACAGATTGAGGCCTCCGAAAACATTGCTGCCATGCTTTTAAAAAAAAAGGTCACTGCATGGGTGTCACATCACGGGTGCTAGCAACTCATCACATTTGGAGCAACCAGCACTCCCCCACTACTGTCAGGCCGTATTTTGTGGCCAGTCTTGATGTGCTGAATGGAGGGTTGATACACTTTCACAATAACAGCATACCTCTGAAAGAGGAGCCAGAAATAGACAGCAAAGACTGCCTCTGCAGGCCACATTTAATCTTGCCAAGCTGTGCACTGAACACCGCCATGTTTCATTGCACCTTACCAAGGAAACTAAATTCACATGACCACACACCCACTCTATCTCAAACTCTTGCAAACGTTCCTGTATGCCATAATAGGAGGAGGCAGAAAGAGCATTCTCGATCTGAAGTATCTTAAATGCTGAACACTTAGTTAAATCCAACTTTAATAAGAGATGCAGTGAGAAAGTCCCTTAACAGTTAACAAACGAATTAATACCCCAGTGAAATTCTAAAGTGCGCCATTTTACTAAAACCAAAATATACCCTCCCCAGTATGTGTAACGTATAGAAGCTATACATTGACAAGTGGGAGACTTGAAAAAGGCAACCCCTCACCATAACCTGCTGTGAAACTAAGAAATAAAGATTTTAAGGGGATAAAAACTAAAATAAATCTTCTTTGATTACAGTCTCTGGAGTGGTCACTCTTTTAAAATAGCTAAAAGATTTTAAAGCAGGAAAACGCTAAAAATATAGGCCATGATTGGCTTATAAATCTGAAAGTAGTTGAAGGGATGTTGCTCAGAAGTAACAAAAACTGCAGCTTCCCTCACAGACACCTTCAAAAAGCCATTCCCTTTAGAAAAGTTATATATCAGTTTCATATATAATTCACTCATATCAGCTGTAATTCAATTGCAATATACAATCTATCTTTCCCAGTGGAGTTCTTGGGATTGCCTGAAAAATATAGTAAATTGCATATTTTCAATTCACTACGTCAGCATGGTAATTATACAATTTCACATATTTCTCAATATCTTAGTTGTGGTGGGAGGGTAATGATGTGCGCCAGTACAGTGGGTAAAATAAGAAAGTGCAATAACACAAAACCATGTATGTAGGAATTGTAGATACTCAGAGGGTACTATAATATCTGCCACTTATGCAGATGTGTCTTGGTGCCTCACATTGTGTGTTATTCAATGCCTCAGCGTAATGATCATAGAAATTGAACTCTCACAATAACCAAATTATCGGGCATTATTCCCACCTCTGGGTTCACTCTGTATACCTCCCAGGATATAATTGTCCGAGGACAGACTCATTTGCTCACATTGCGTTATATGATCATATGTGAACACATTTTCTCAGTAGTTTCAGGACAGATACCTTAATGTGCCTAATAATGTTGGGAACATCAAGCAATGTGGAATTTCTTCAAGAAACGTTCTTATATCTGCCTTCACATAAGACACATAGGGGCATATTATCAAGGACCGGTGTTAAAATTATCGCTGTTTTATCGGCAGGAAACTGCCAATAAAACGGCGATAATGGGCTTGATAATACGCCTTTGTTAATTCCCATAGAAGCCCATGTTCTGATGTTAACATGGGCTTCTATGGGAATTAACAAGGGCGTATTATCAAGCCCATTATCGTTGCTTTATCGGCAGTTTCCTGCCGATAAAACAGCAATAATTTTAACACCGGTCCTTGATAATATGCCCCATTGTTTCCAGAATATATGCTGGGCTACTAGCGACTTTGTGGTCAGTCCTTACTCCTTATGATCTTCTCAACTGGCTCCAAGCCAATATCCGTTCTCATTTGAGGGCAGAATGAAAATTAAATTTGTGGTCCGAACTGGGTTTATGGTCGATTCAGCTTACTTAATGGCAAAAATTATTGTATTTTAAGGGAAGTGCTGCAAATTGTTACATAAAAATGCAATTTGTGAGACTGTGTAACTCCTCCTGTGAAACACTCATGCTCAGTATATAGTTTATCCACTAGTGCAGTTACAGGTTGAATTAACAAACAGTGGGGGATATTCTCAATGAAGTGGTGGTGGGAGGCGTTAGCCTCCTTGGCTTAACGCCTCTCACCGCGAGGCTGCACCCTATTCTCAGGAATGTGGTGCAACATAGCAAGAGTGCAAGGGTGTCTGTGTGCAGGGGAGGGCTGTTTATGTACAGGAACGTGCCCTTTCCTGCACATAAACAATCCTAAAATACCATTTTGTAACTTTCATGTGATGTGTGCTGCTTTGTACAGCACACATGAAAGTTACAAAATGGCATTTTTGTAAAGGTTTGTTCATGTACAGGAAGGGACACCTTCATTTACATAAACAAACCATGGCATTTTGCTTTTACCATGTGTGCTGCACAAGGCAGCACACATGGAAAAAGTTTTGCCTACTTAAGACCAAGATTTTTCTGATCTTAAGTTTGGCGCTGCCACCTATTATCGCTGCCCTTGATAATAGGTGGTAGCGTCGATCACAATGGGTGTTGCGGTGGAATGCTCACAGCAACACCCACTGCACACCCCTTTCACGCTAAATTTAGCGTGAAAGGGGCCTTATTCTCAAGGCACAGTTAAGCAACTTAACGTGGCTTAAAGCCATGTTAAGTGGGTTAACGCTGCCTTGAGAATAAGGCGCGGACCTTATTGCCACAGGAATGTCAGAAAAAGTGACGTTCTCGTGACAATAGGGACTTGAGAATGTGCCCCTCTGTGTGAAGGACACAATAAGAGTTACAGGAATTTAGCAACAATAGACGTTAGTTTTGAATGAATTACATTTAAGAAAACACAAACGATCAGGAAAGGAAAGTATTACTGATGCAGTCGTTTGAGGTGACCCATTGGTTAGAGAAAGATCTGGTGCATTAGTCAGTAAATTAAAACTATTGTAGATATTACCGGTTTTAACTTGAAAAAGTCTGCCAAGGTGTCAGATTTGTTGAGAAGCAGGGATGGCAGCTAAGCAGGCTTGAGGTTTAGCAAAGTTTTTTAGGATTTTAAATAATTCTTTGGAGGAATTGCCTGCTTGTTCTATTTTGTTGACAAGGAAATTCCTCCAGGGTGATCTTCTTTTACAGTGATATGTATGAAGTGCTGATTTATATGTTTGTTTGACTGTATTTATTTTAGTAGCTCTCCATTTATGTTCTGGTCTCTTGCATGTTTTTTTGTTATTTTTCAGATCAACTGTGTACCACGAAGCGTTAGGCCTAAGTGTTTTGACAGGAAGTTACTTATAAGCGGCAACGATATTAAGTGCTTCCTTAAAAGGTGTCATGAAATAGGGCTAAAGCTCAGTTTATGTCCTGTGAGTTATCTAAGTTGGGAGCAGTAAAAACAAATCCGAAAGTTTCCATAGTAATCTGCTTCCATGGTTTCGAACTAATGCCCTTCTGAACTGTAGGTTTGGCATACGTGATCCTGGTAGGAATCTGAAAACTTATCAGGAAATGGTCGGTCCAGGTTAGGTAAATTGGGGTGTCAGCTTGCAGAGAGTCAAGAGTAGAGAAAATGAGATCCAGTGTGTGTCCCTCTGAATGGGAAGGACCAGTCTTGGTCAAGTGAAGGTCTAGCAATCTCCAATTTACCCTATTCCACTCTGATTTGCCCTACTCTGATCCATCCAATCTACCCCACTCCACCCTAATCAATCCCATTACACTGCACTCAAGTCTATCCTGCTCTACTCCGCTCTTCCCCAACCTATCTTACTCCACTTGAATCTCCACTCTGCTCCAATCTAGCCATCTCCACTCCACCCCACTCTAATCTATCCCTCTCCACTCTACCCCACTCCAGTCTTCCTCACTCCAATCCATCCAATTGGCCTAATTTCACTCTACTACAATCTAAGACACTCCAGTCTACTCTACTCAAGTTACCCCACTCCATTTCACTCCATACTACCACATGTCACTCAAATATACAGAATTCCAGTCCAATGTAACCCACTCCAATCCACCAAATCTACTCCACTCCACTCCATACTACCACATGCCACTCAAATCTACCCCCACTCCAGTCCTATCTACTCACTTCAATCCACCCAATCTATCCCACGCTACTCAACCCTAATCTACCACACTCCATACCAGCACATGCCACTCAAATCCTTCCAACTCCAGTCCAATCTACCCCACTCCACCCAACTCCAATCTACCCTTCTGTGGTCGCCACAAATTACACTAAGCAAATCTACCCCATCTCATTTGACCACCTTCATTATACCCTAATCTACTCCACTCTACCCAACTCCACTCCAACCTGCTCCACTCCAACCTGCTCCTCTCCAACCTGCTCCTCTCCAACCTGCTCCGCTCCACTCCAATCTGCTCCACTCCAACCTGCTCCAATCCAACCTGCTCCACTCCAATCTGCTCCACTCCAATCTGCTCCACTCCAATCTACCCTACCCTAATCAATCTACACCACTCAAATCTACCACACCCATCCCAACCTAACCCATGCCACTCTATCCAACTCCACTCCAACCTTCTGTACTCCAATGTACCCGACCCCACTCCACTCCAAACTACCCCACTCCATTCCAACCTATACCACTTCACTCAAATCTACTCCACCCAATCTACCCCACTTTAATCTTACCCAATCCACTGCACTCCACTCTTCCTCAATCTAACCCACTCCACTCCAATCCACCTCAGAATATCCCACCCTAATCTACCCACTTCACTCCAATCTACCTCATCCCAATCTATCCCACTTGACCCCAATCTATCCCACTCAACCCCAATCTATCCCAGTCGACCCCAATCTATCCCACCCGACCCCAATCTATCCCAGTCCACACCAATCAACCCCATCCACTCCAATCAACCCCAGTCCATTCAACTATATCCCATTCCACTCCAGGTTTATCACATTACACTCCGATCTACCCCCACTCCACTCCAGTGTATCCCACTCCATCCCAATCTACCCCAATTCAATCTACCCCACTCCCCACTTCAATCTAACTCAATCTACCTCCAGTCTACCCCACTCCAATCTACCCCAGTACACCCGACTCCACTACACTCTTCCCCAATGTGCCACACACAGTTTACTCTACCACACTTAACTTCACTCCATACTACCACATGTCATTCAAATCTACCCCACACCAGTCCAATCCACCCAATCTGCCCCTCTCCAGTCCACTCTACCCCAACCAACCAAACTCAATTCTAGTCTACCCAATCTACCATACTCCACTTGACTCAGAATTACCAAATGGCACTCAAACCTACTACATTACAGTCCAATCTACCCACTCCAATCCGCTCAATTGACTCGATGCCTCCCTACCCCATTGTACCACATTCCATTGTACTCTAGGCACTCTACCCCACTCCACTTTACTCCATACTACACCATGCCACTCAAATCTACCTCACTCCAGTCCAATCTACACACTCCAATTCACCCCATCTACCCCTTCTGCCCTACTCCTATCTACCCCATTCTAATCTACTCAACTCCAATCTATCCCACTCCACCCCAGTCTACTTGAGTGCACCCCAATCCACCACACGCCACCCCAATCTACCCCAGCCCACCCCAATTCAGTCTGCCCCAGTCCAATGTACCACACTAACCACCCAACTACCCCACTCTAATTTACCCCACTACAATCACCCCACTAAAATCTACCCCACTACAATCTACCCTAATCCACCCCACTCCATTCTACCCCACTGCACCCCATTCCAATATATGGCAGTCTACCACACTCCCCTCTATTCCAATCTATCCTATTCTGCTATACCCCAATCCACCCCTCTCCTGTCTACCCTACCCCACCCCACTCCAAGCCACTAAGTTTCTAGCCTTGCTGAACAACAGCCACAGTGTTATACAACATAGCTAAAACCCATTGCCAAAGTCAATAACTATCACATAGGTGAGACCTATTGGATTTGCCAATGCTTATTTGTAAAGCTTTAGGAACCGTTTTTAAATTAAGCCATTCAAAGGATTAGAATGTAATTGCATATTATGATATGATATTTGAATATATCTTCTAAGAAGTACATTAATTTTATAAGAACATTCTTCAGTTTGCAGTCTGCAAGTACGTAACCCGTAGCCAAGTGGAAGCCTAGTCACTCACTTTTCTAGCCATAATCTAAAAGAACATATTGCATTGTGCATATAAATATGTAAACTGAGGAAAAGCAACATAACAATTCTGAATTCCTGGTATGGACATTACAATCTAACAATAGGCATTGATGCCTGTTGGTTATGTGCACAAAAATGATCAATTCAGTTTATACTGAATCACAGTGCAGTGCACCGTCATTGTTTATTTACAAATAAGGATTAAAGGATTAAAGGGCAACAGCAAAGAATGCTGGGATTTGAAACTGACCCAAATTACTTTTAGCAATGTTCATAAAACCACTAATAATGTTTAGATACAACAATTCTAACATCAATAGCTTCATGTTAATACAGGTTTATTTTTAATAAATAGAGAAAAGTTTAATATGAATGAAAAATATTTGGATAAACACAAGTTATAAAGCTTTTCCTCTGAAATATCTGTCCTTTCTGCTGCTAGCTGATAGCCTTGCTTAATCTAAATAGCAAACTCTTTAATTGCTTTGTGGCAGCACAGCAATGTCCTGCTATACTATAACTGAGTGACCCAGATAAACTTGATATATTAGTGGCAAGAAGTATAGCAACAACATCAAACAGACATTTCACTCAGTTAAGAACATGCTCCATGCATGTGAGAGTGCCATATGGCTCTTGTGTGCTGACAAATCATTCAGCTGGGAAACATTTGTTTTTCTGAAATGCAAACTTCAGGGGAACGGTTGGGCCTCATGTCCAGCATGTGGGTCATGGCCGGTTATAATGCATCAAACTGAGCATTTGAGTCAACAGCAGATCCTGCTTTTTTTATTCATAGGAATGGTATTCCTGGCTCTCCAGTCTCTCTTGTTATTTTCGGACTGACCTTGGAATTGTTGGTCAAATATGTATTCCTTAATTCTACTATTACAGGGATAAAGATTACCCAAGATGATTTCAATTTGTCAAATATAATTAGATTCGTTTCTGGTGTCTCTGTCTGGCCCAATACATTCAGGCCATCCTTTGATTGAACTACTGGACATATTGGTTACAGGATTCAAAATTATGTTTCCAAATCTGAGGAACTTACCATCATGGGCCCCCAGAACCAGGAATGTTGGCTTGGTGAATTACTCCCTCTTTAATGGACCTATGAATCTATCAAATATGTAGGTTTGTAAATAGCACCCACTAATGTCCAAATAATCCCACAAACTACCTTCCGATCCCCTGAGATCCGATCCCACTGGTGCAGCCTCACAACCTTGACACCACTTTGGCAAAGGTGGCAATCAAAGCGCAGATAGAGTGCAACCTGCTAACAATTGAGAAACTTATTCTGTCAATAAAACCTAAACCTAAAGTCTATTATTCGGACAGCTCACCTTGTTAGTAGGGTTTGTGAGCAGGATTTGAAGCGCTTCTATGCCTCAGTTATTTGAGAGCTCTTGCCCCTCAATGGCAACGAAGAAGATGCCAGGACTGTAGTGATTGCCTTTTATGGAATTTTCATGCTGCCACCCAATATTTTTGTCATTGAAAGCATTGGTTCAATCCTAAACAGAGTTGGGATTGGGAAATCAGGGCAGAGAGGGCGTGGGCTATTGGATTGGTAGGATAGCTTTGCCATGCACATGTATATGCTTTGGGGAATTCTGTAATTCTCAACGACTAGTCTGGATGTAGGTGAGAGTATGTGTTTCCACACAAAAATCAATAAAAATAGTTAATTAATAGTTTTTACACTGCAATTCCTCTTTAATCTCAGCTTTCAATTGCAGTTCCTATAGCTCTCAGACTGAGCAGCATCCAGTATGTCTTTGCTCATCTAATTCTTTTTTACATCATGATATTTCTATTCTTGTTTAGCATATAACTTAAAAAGCACCACAAGTGTTTCAATGCAAGGAAAACATCAGGAGTGGAAAATCTACTTAAGTTTGGCATGGAACAAATTCAATGCAATGTGTGCTCCTCGGCATTTGCTTCCATATCTAATCCTCTTTCCCAGCTGTTCCTGGTAACCATCAGCGTTCTGTGTCTGCACATCCACCCTTAATATTGGCAAAGTCTCTATTTCTTTCAGAGTTCCCTACATTTCAGTTTACCCAGTGCTTTCTCCTAGGCCGATCATGTTTCTACTGTGTGCATGTTTACCCCACTTATAGGATTTCTCTAATGGTATTGGTCTTTTCACACTCTCCTTCTCCTTTCTCTTCCTGTATTTCTTTTTTTTACAGTTCGATTTCTGCTGCTTTTGTTTTCTCTCCACCTCCATAGCTGCATTTGTATGTCACAAATATTTCTTCCCCCAGACTGTTTTCCCAAATGGCAGGAATATTTTGTAATGCAGTCGCTCATCCACAGCCCTATTTTAAATCAGTAAAGGAAATAATTTTTTAAAACATAACAAAGAAAAAAACTCCTATTGCTGAGTCTGTAAAAGTGGCTCATCTGTAATTCCTATAACAGATTGCAAATTCTGACCCACCTGCAACCAAGTCTAAGACAGGCTTAAACTGCAATATTTGAAAGAACAATTGCGTGTTTATGTACGTGGAATTTGTCAAACATCAATGCTGTATTTTAATTTTCTGTCTGTGATTATAAAATTGCACTGAGCTCAATGCCGTGATCACTGCAAGTCTCTCTTCATTGAGCAGACCCCCCAGGATATAGCGGCATGGATTAGCAAATTTAGAGGCACAAAAATGGAAATTTAGCGGCACAAATATGAAAATTTAGCAGCAATTTTGCGGCATTTTATGTGGCCATTTTTCCTACAACAAACACAGATATCTTAATTTTTTTAGCTATTTAACAACATGAAGCTATGTATATTTGGTTTCTTTACAATGTAGACACTTTGGGGCAGATTTACAAGCCCCTTGCGCTGCTTTTACGCCGCCGTTACGTCACTTTTGTGACGCAGCGGCGGCGCAAAAGATGCACCATGGTGCGGGGTATTTACTACGTGACGCATCTCCCAGATGCGTCACGTTGCAAAGCCCTGCGCCAGAAGAGGCGTACCATTGCAGGTCAGTTTGTGTCTTGCTAAAGCCTTAGAGCTTGGTGCCACTGTACCTGCTGCACTAATGATGGCTATACCTATCGCCCCTTTTATTAGTAAGCACGTTAAATAGTACAGTGTATTTTGAACACGACCTGATATCCCACCGGATGCCCGTTCGACAGACCTAACCACTAGAGAAAGAGCAGTCAAAACCGCCAAGTGGTCACTTGTTAAACAGTAGCGAACTGCATGTTGGTACTTGTAGTTTCGTTGCAAAATGTCAGCCTGCAAATCGTCTCCGATTTAAAAGCGGGGACTGGTTGAAGTTGACACCCATGACATGGGGCCACTTGACGCCCGTGTTAAATTTCTCGCCTCTAGGATTTTTCCCATGGCTCACTCCCAGGGGGAAATGGTCTGCAATAGGTGAGCTCAACCCTCTGACTTCATCCCTTGTCCAGCGCGCCTCTGCAGATACCCCGTCCCGTGTGCGCCTCAGCTCTCTCGGCTGAGTGGTTCTGTCTGTTTATCTTGAGGGACAGACATCTCTGCACGGCGCTCCGTCTCGAAGCCAGCGAATAGGGTGACCAACTGGCATTAGTGCAAATTCAGGACGGTGAGTGTAAAAATTCAGGACAAAGGGTCAAAATTCAGGACACAAATTCAGGACAGGAGCTCAAAATTCAGGACAAAACTTCAGGACAATAGGCACGTTTTACAGACACATCAGAGGTCGCGCAATAGTATATAAGTAAGCCCAGCCATTTCCAAACATATTCAACCGTTTGCAAACCTATCCATCATGTATCCTTCCATCTATCATTTCACTCATCCATCCCTTCATCCATCCCCTCATCCATCCTTTCACTCATCTCCATTATCCATCCACCCTTTCACCCTATCCTTCTGTACACTTATCCATCCACTCTTCATCCCATCCATCCATTCACTCATCCATTCAGCCATTTACCCTTTCACCAATCCAGCCATCCTTTCACTTACTAATCCTTCCACCCACCCACTATTTTAGTCATCCATCCATCCTCCCTTTCTCTCTCCATCGACCCTTTCACTTAGCCATCCTTCCTTCCATCCATCCTTTCACCCACCCATCATCCATCCATCTATCCATCCATCCATCTGTCCTTCCCCTCATCATCCATCCTTCCCCTCATCACCCATCCATCCTTTTCCCTCATCATCCATCCATCCATCCTTTTCCCTCATCATCCATCCATCCATCTACCCACCCACTCTTCATCCATCCATCCTTCCCCTCATCATCCATCCATCCTTCCCCTCATCATCCATCCATCCTTTCCCCCGCCCCCTCATCATCCATCCATTCCCTCATCATCCATCCATCCACCCTTCCCCTCATCATCCATCCTTTCACCCACCCCCTCATCAACCATCCATCCATCCATCCCCTCATCCTCCATCCATCCTTTCACCCACCCATCCATCCATCCTTCCCCTCATCCATCCATCCTTCCCCTCATCCATCCTTCCTTTCATCCATCATCCATCCTTCCCCTCACCCATCCATCCATCCTTCTCCTCATCCATCCATCCTTCCCCTCCATCCATCCATCCTTCCCCTCATCCATCCATCCTTCCCTTCCATCCATCCATCCATCTCCTCATCCATCATCCTTCCCCTCATCCATCTTTCCCCTCATCCATCATCCAACTACCCTTCCACCTATACATCCAGCTATTTACATTTTCTCTCCATCCTTCCCCTCTCATCAATCCATCCATCCTCTCTCATTATCCATTTATTCAATCTTTCATTCATCCATTCACCCTTTCACTAATTCATCCAGCCATTCACCCATCCCTTCACTTACTTACTCGCCGACCTTTCCATATAATTTTGAGCTGAGCCCTTTTGAGAAGAGACCCATCAAGAACTTCACCCTCGCTGCAGGGGCCGTTCCAGGACTGGGACAGAAGCCACCCAGGGCGGAGACAGGATTCACCACAGGGGGGGGGACAAGAGCCATCACAGGTGTAGGTGGACTGGAGCCACAACATGGGGGGACAGGAGCCATCACAGGCGGGGGGTGGACTGGAGCCACCACATGGGGGGACAGGAGCCATCACTGAGGGGAGGGCAGGAGCCATCACAGGAGAGGGAACAGGATCCACCAGGGTGGGCACAGGGGTGGGCATGCAGTATTCTAGTATCATCTTGGGCTCCTCACCCCCTCCTGCACAAGACAACGAGAAGACAGGCTCTCTGTCCAAAATGCCATCCCCCACTGTGATGTACAGTACTTACAGGAGATACTCTAAGAGAACTGATTGAACTGATGGTCCTCCATACTCTGTTAATCAGTGTGGGTGCGATTGTGCCATTTCTGTATTTTCTTAAATTATAGACTGCATGTTTGAAGAACCGAGGTTTGCTTACAATTTAGTGACAGTAATTACGCTCTGTGAAGAGAACCACGTGCTGCCTCGGTGTAATCAGGGGTGTAATCTGGCCGAGTTTCGGATGTTTGGGGCCCTGGGTAGAAATGGAATGTGTGAGCCCCCCTCTAAATAGCAGAGACATGACACATTCAGGGCTGTTTGCATGTGAATAGATGTTGCAGCTCCTGAACCTGCAGCCCCTCCCTCTCAGTCACCTTCGAAGCACCTCTTAACAGGTCATCAAGGGCTGGAGGTGTGAGGGTTGCCATCCCGCTGTGACGCTTCAATGCTGCTAAGTATCTGAGGAGCTTTGGTGCAGCATCGGAGACAGAGGCACAGGCGATAGCCACATAAAGCAGACCCCCAAGGATATAGCGAAAAATGCCGCGATTTCTACAAAAATGCCGATTTCGCAGGCATTTTTGTAAAAATCGCGGCATTTTTAAAAAAGTGCCGATTTCGCGGCAAATCGCGAAATCGCGATATCCTGGAGGGTCTGATTGAGCCTCGGGCGTGTACTTGCTTCTGTCCGGGTATAAAGTCCGTCACATTCAATGCTGCTTTCCTGTAGGGTTAGTTTCAAGGTGTATTGGTTGCAGGACAACCCATCCCCCACTCTGGGAGTTTTCGTGCGCTTCAGGGGCCTTATTTATGAAGGCCTTGCGCCACCGGTGCGTGTCTTTTTCCCATTTTAAAAGTCACGTAAAAGTGGCGCAAGTCCTTCATAAATAAGGCCCCTGGTGTTGTGAGCCACAGTCTCTTGTTATGCTAATTGACCGTTTCTGATGCGTGATCGGGCATTTACATTCCGAGTGGCCATCCCGGGGCAGAGGCCCTGCATTTTGTTTCCGTTCGGTTAAAAGTGCTAATGAATAGTTTGGGGTTTCTTGTACAAAAGGGTTTATTTATACATGTCTATTGCTGGCTTTTAAATTGGAAGAAGAAAATATATTGTAGCATTTAATATGTTTGTTTGCCATTGCATAGTTTAAATTCCTGGCTTTCCCTAGACTAGAAAATCATGTGCGTTTATGCAATTCTTGTCTCTGGCAACACTATTCATACTGTTTAGGTTTTGTATAAAAGTAAAAATGAATGTTATAAGCAGTGGGTTGCCTTTTCAAATTTATATTTGTGAACACTTATTGATTAATATGCATGCAAACTAAATTACTTTCAAACTGTTGCACATTACCGAATAGCTACACAACAAACTAGCAAACTAACAAGGTGCTCGCTTGTCAAGTGGAAAATTAGAACGCTGCGCACCCATAACGTAAAATTACCAATATATTAACTATTTCTATAAGTAAACGAGCAATGACAAAGCCAATATTTGTGCATGTATGGAGTGACAAGTATTTATTTGCGTGCACACATACACAGATGTATTTGGCAAAGAGGAATGTTTGAGGAACAGAGAGGGAGAGGATTCAGAAGAAGCAGGAAATGGCACAGCACGAAAATCTGTATCCTGTGTGCAGCCATTAAACTGAAAAAAGAACTTCTCTGCAATGAGAACTACTTGGATGTAGTTGGGGTCGAGGCACTATGGTCTATGTAGGGGGAGAGATACTAGGGTATAGGTATGAGTAGCATACCAGGGAAGTGGCAGGGTTAACAGCAATGGCATATTGGCAGTTTGGCATGTAAATGTAGGAGTAGGAGTAGAAGTAGTAGGGATAGAGGTGCTATGGTTTGAGTAGACGTACTAAAGTATATTAAAAGGTAGTGGAATTTGGATAGAAGTAGGATAGAAGCTGTAGGGTAAAGGTTAGGGTATTATTATTGGGGTATAAGCCTTCTATTGGAAAGCATAGCTGTACCAAAGTCGGGTAAGGGGTACAGATAGGATGCTAGGCATGCCCAGACCTACTAGGGTGTTGGCAGCTATGCCTGTACTTTGGTAAAGGTACTAGGCTATTTATTTGGTTATGGGTGGTGGAGTATAGGCCAAACTACAGGTTCTAATGTATAGGTAGTGGTAGCTGCTCTTGCGTACAGTTAGGAGTGCATGTAATATGGTATAGGTACAGTAGTGTTATAAGGGTATCAGAAGGCGTAGGTTTACTGGAGTATAGCTGAGTAGCACTACTTAAGACAGGGGTCCATGCCCTAAAGTATAGATAGATTTGGATTCTGAGTAGAAATATTTTATTATATTATTGCAATTATATAGTGCTTTAAGCCTGATCTAGGTCACCAAAGAGCATTTTCAGACAAGTAGTACTTTATATCATGGGGGAGTGCATGTTGGCAGAGTGTTATATTTGTTGGGATCCTGTAGGGAAAGTGTGTTTGTGTCATGTGGGTATGATAAGAGAGGTGGGCTCATCGTGTTTTGGGGCACATTGCTTTGCAGTGTGTTCAAAGAGGAGGCGTCACATAAAGGTGCACACATTCTAACTGTAATAAGGCCTAAACCATGTAATCAGTTTCACTGCACCAACCTAACAGAGAGCAGTGGGGTGTTCTATACATGTACACCAAAAAGATTGGTACTCAAAGAGGAACCGGTAACCTGTATGGTAAAATGCACAAGGAAGATATGCTGCTAAATGAGTACAATGATGCCAAATGTACAAAAACGGGGACTCCTGATATAAGCACTAGCCTTGCCCCTTTTTTAAAGACTGGAAAACAACCACCCCCTGCTCAGCAAAAAACAACTCATGATGCCTTGAGTTTTTCGCCAAAAATGATAAAACCAGTTTATATTGTATTGCAGCATAGTGCATCATCACTCTATAAATCAATAACAATATTCAAACACAAAAAGTTTAAATTGATTACTTCCTGTAAATGAAGTTGTATTTTAATAAATATAGAAAAGGTTAATTTGCATTCAAAATATTTGGATAAACACAGGGTTATGCAGTTTTTCCTTTGAAATATCTGCCCTTTCAGCTGCTAGTCTATCCTTCTGCAAAGAAAAGTGTGTTTAAATGCAAAGTGTGTTTAAGACTGCAGTACCGCCTCCTGTCTACGGGAGCAGAGCGAGCAGAAATATAAACACACTTGATGAAACACAGGTCCCCACAAGGCAATTTTTTTAAAAGTTGTAAAAATTGACACAGATGTTCCTGAAGCCATTTTTTATCATTTAGAAGACATTTGCCTTGTGGGGACCTGGGTTCAGGTCCCCACAGTGCAATCAAGTCCCCACAGCGTGAGTGTGTTATCACACCCAAGTCCCCACAAGGATAGTAACATAAACCCTCACACACACACACACAAATGCACATAACCACACACACACACAACTACCCACACAACCACACACAACCACCCACACAACCACACACAACCACACACACAACCACACACAACCGCACACACAACCACAAACACACAACCACACTCACACACACACACAACCATAATCACTTACACACAACCACATTCACACACAACCACACCCACAATCACACACACAGCCACAACCACACACACAACCACATATGCACACACAACCACATACACACACACAAAACCACACACAACCACAACCACACACACAACCACACACACACAACCAGCCACAAACAATCACACACACAACCACACACACACAGACACAGAACCGCACCCAACCATGCACACACACACACAATCACACACGACACACACACAACCATACAC